>NC_066841.1:20242909-20426168 GCF_001640805.2 Lates calcarifer
TGTTCATTCACAACAGGAACAGTCTCTGAAGTTTAAAAACATTTAAATTCATGTTTATAGTGATCTAATATCTGCCCCCCCCCCCATGTCGATCAGGTATTATTATTTTTGAGTAGGTTGGCTTTGTGTCTCTGCTCTGTCTGGCACTTCATGTGTTGAATGCTAGGAAAGGACAGGATGAAGGTATCCTTAACACTGCCAGGTTCAGATTTCCATGGTCCACCAAAGAATGACATCTTATTGTAATACTGCTGATGGAGTGATCTTTTTCCTGCTGTTACTAACAAACTAAGGCTGCATCCAGCCAGACATTTTTTACTGTTGTCTCATATATGGGTGAAACAGTGAAATTTGATCTTGGAAGTTGGTGAAATGGGCTTGCATGCACACATGCATGTATGAGATTGGCTAACACAGCAACTTGATGGATGGCAATGTGACGATATACAACAAGAAGTTTTTTAAAATTTGAATGACCTCAGTGGTTTTTCTTTCACCGCCCCCTGCAGCACGTATTGCATACTGAATCAGATTGGGATCGGGGGAGTTTGGAGCCCAGGTCAACACCTTGGTCTCTTTGTCGTGTTCCTCAAGACATTTCTGAGCAGTTTTTGTTATGTGGTGGGAACATTATCCTGCTGGGAAAGGCCCCTGACATTGGGGAGTGTTGTTGCCATTGGAGGGGTGTGTGCTTGGTTTGTGACAATATTTAGGTGGGTCGTACGTACAAAGTCACGTCCAGATGAGTGTCAGGACCAAAGGTTCCTCAGCAGAACATTATGTTAATAACAATAACAAGATGATCAATGTTATTCACTTCATCCACCAGTGGTCATAATGTTATAGTGGTGTATGTTATCCCATGTTCAGGCAGCAAAATATTTTTGTGACAGTCATTGTGTTAATTTTGTAAATTTTTGTGTCATAAAATCTTGCCCTGATTTGGCTGAGAGATATAACAGACTACATGTTGGCACCTGACCAAATCATAAATTGGGTGTCTATTACGACTTGCGTGATATCATCAGACAGTCCGTCAGGCTGTGTCAGTGTATTCACATGTAGGTTTCAACCTATATACCTGAACAGCTACAGTATTTGGTTGGCTTTTAAATGAATCTACATGGGATGTAAATTCCAATGGAGCCTGCAATGAGTACAGTATGTCATTCAGTTGGACTTGGAGGCTGAGTAGTTTTAGTAACCTGACTGCTAATCCACCTGCCACACATAGCCAGCCTGTAGAGTAAAAGCTGTCTTGGATAAGTGTCAGTGAGTTGTGTCATGGCCCACTCTCACACCAGTTAAGGAAACCTGCTTTTCATTCCAGTGTGCTGCAGAGATCAGACTGTGGTATTTTCCTTCAGCCATATTTGGTCAAGACAACATGTGCTGCCACTCCTCCGGTACAAGAAATCATTTGTTTTAGATTTGAGCCAATTCCTGAGCCTGTGTCAGATGCCTGGGGAGTTCAGTCAGACCAATGAGGACTCTCCAGAGGTATTTAAACATCATATGAGACTGTAAGGTTTTTTTTTTTTTTGAGAAATTAGATACATTTATAAGAAGCTTGATGCTTGATATGACTGTTTTACTGTTGTTGTGAGATCCACATGGATCCTTTTCCATTTTGGCCTGTCAGCACTGCTGACATGAGTGTTCTGGTTTATTTATGCACACAGAGACTGGTTGTGGTGTAGGGAGTAGCTGTAAGAAACTACTTCATTTCCCTTTGCATAGAGACTTGTAAATTGTCTTAAACCTGATACTTAAACAGTGTTTTCTTGTCTGTTCACAAGCAAGGTGTTAGTGTTGCAGCAATGACTTATTTACTGTGTCTTGTGGGACACAAAACATTACAGACCACTTTATAGTGACACAGAACTGCTGAGCAGTCACTTTGAGCCAATGCAAGACAAGTACAGTACAGACTGTGCTTCAGAAGGCCTACAGAGGGGATGGTGTTTCCTGAGCTGAACTGTTGTTTATACTCTACTCTTTTGGGAGCAAGAGGTGGGGTACAATGCTAGACGTCGAGTCCTGCATTCTGTGCTAGGGTTGAAACACTGTACCTTTTAATATGAACTTGATATCCTCAGCTAAATCTTCTCACTGCTCTGGAGATTTGCATCCTGTATAATGTCTGATTTTAAAATTCTAATATACATTCACAATATCATATATATATATATATATATATATATACTTTTTTTTTTTTTTTTAAACACTTCACTACTATGTTTACTCATCCCAGGGCTAAAGAAGGTGATAACTATATTATCTCGAAAAGACACTGCAATAAAATATTGAGATGCAAAAATACAACATTATCACTCAAAGTGTCAAACATCTGTGCATCAAACTAAATGAGTTCTGTGACCTTGTCACTAGTTAGTGCTCTAATAATAAAGAAATTTCCACTTTCCATTATAATGGTAGTTTGTTTGACTAATAAATGTTATATAAAGTGCAATAACTCATTTAATTTCAGTGTTTGAATTGTTACATTTAAATAAATGTAAATGAATACAGGAAATGGCATATATATGTTATACTCCAGCCAGCCTTGGTTGACTTCCTTGAAGCTGAAAACAGTTTCAAATTGGAGATGAGATGTTATCTTCCCTTTGCCACAGAATCTCTCCGTCTTCACATTCCTGTATTCCACTGGGATTGGCTGCATTTAGTTCTTGTGCTGGCTGCCAGTGACATGAGGCTGAATAAAGCCTTTTCTTTTTTTTCTTCTCTCCCTCTGTCTCCATGTTCTGATGCTGGTATTCCAGAGGAATGCACAGTTGAATTCCTCTGCAGGGCTGGAGGCAGCAGAGCAGCTCTACAGTCTGGGGCTCATGTTGCCCTGCTAAATACGTACTAGTACCTCATTTAAAGGATGCATGAGGTCCAGGGGCCAGATGCATAAAAATAAGTAGATTTCCGAATAAAACGATGTACGCACAAAGACAGAAATACGCATTTGTACATGCACACACATTCTTTTTTTTTTTTTAATTTGTAAAGCTGTACGTACGCTGATATGTGATGAGAAAAAGTTGTGCAAAATGCAAAAAACAGTTACAATTAAAAATCCTTTAACTGTATTTCAGGTCTTCATTAAATATTACTCCCCATCTGTAGCTTCCACACATATGAGGCTAATGGTGATACAGACCATAGTATTTGGACGTTTTTCATTTTTTGGGCCCTGTGATTCAGACATTAAATTTGAAATAAAAATAATGGATGCTACATTAAAATGTAGTATGTAATAAAAAGTCTCATCTTCAATTTAAGTAGGTATATGCTCTGTGAAATAGAACAGTGTAGGAGATATATCCCTCTAAAAACATAGTATATGAAGTTTAAGGGTTCGTAAGTAAATCTTCCTGGTCTTCATGTTCAGTTGGATTGAGAACAGGTGATTGACGCAGATAGTTTATGATATTCCAGATCCTCACCCTGAGAAGGTCTTTGTTTGCTTCGGCCATATGTTCAGGACTGTTAAATGAACTGCTGATTGATGAAATGTCATTCAGTGAGTTTTCATGCATCATCCTGCATCAGAAGCACGGCCATGTTTGATGAATGAGGCAGTGGCTTTGGATTATGAGCGGTTCCTTTTATTTTCCTCCACACTTTCCTCTTCCTATCATTTTAATGGTAGTTAATTTTTAATCAGTCCAGAAAACTTTGTTCCAGAACTCCATTGGTTTCCTTTTGTATGGGTACTGCAGCCTGACCTTTCTGTTTTTACCAGTGGTTTGCATATTGTGGTGAATCCTCCGAGGTTTTGGTCATGAAGTCTCTTGATCAGTGACAAGGAAACATGCCCGCCTACTTCCTGGAGAGCATTCTTGACTTGCTGTCATAACAGTGTTTTATCTTAGCATAAAAATGATTTTCCAGTCATCCACAAGACTTGAGCTCATTGGTCTACCAGCTTTTGGTCATTTTCTGGTTTCCTGTGCACACCTGCTTTTTTTAGAATATACCCAACTGTCAGTTGTGGCAAATGATATCTGTGATGGATTTCTGCATTTTAAACATAATTATTATCATCATCATCATCATCTTCTTCTTCTTCTTCTCTTATTGTTTTTTTTTTTTTTTTGGCTATGTTAAAGTGGAAGAACGGTTACAGTGTCTTCTATATGAGCAGGGTTTAATTGTGAGAATTGAGATTTAAATTTGACCCTTTAATGGACGCAACTTAATGAACAAGGCTATGTGATATGGACAAAGACAGCTCCAGTTTGTGTCTTTTTCTATCGCTATGGGGCTAATGCTGAAAGTCGAGTTTGCTCAGTCGTTTTAATTCACGTTTTTTAATTCACTTTAGGGCTGAGAATGTCCACTTAACAAATAATCAGCAGTTTCAGTGAATAAAATGCATTTTACCTATATTTTATTGTTTACATCTTTGGGATTTTATGAGTTCATTTTAAAAAATATCTCCAGATGCTTCTGCTGGAGATGATGTGTGTGGCTCAGCTGTGGCTGCAGTGTTTGGAGACCTAATGAATTGTGTTAACTGGGTTTTTATAGCATTGTTTCAGTAATGACATTTATTCTGGCTACATGACATGCCTGTCTGTGCAAAGTTCTGTTATACTGTGTTTCTGTATATTGTTGATGGTTTCTATAGCCGTAACATCATAATGATGGTATTAAGAGGTGGCTTAATGCAGCTAGGACACCAGTGAAGGCCTAGGTGTGGAATGCTCAGCCCTCCAGGATCTCAGTGACTTTCAATATGGTATGAATGTTGGAGTCAGGCTGGCTGGTTTGAGTATCACCAAAACTGCTTATCTTCTGGGATTTTACACACAATAGTCTTACTACTCAGAATGGTGCAAAAAAAACCCTTCAGTTCTGGATGCTCTGCAGACAGAAATACCTTGTTAATGAGAGAGGTCAAAAGAAATGATCAGATTGATTGGAGCTGATAGAAAGGCTATGGTAACTCAGATAACAACTCTTTACTATTGTGGTGAGCCAAAAAGCAACTCAGAATAAACAAAATGTCCGACCTTGTGGTTACAACAACAGAAGACCATGTCCAGTTCGACTCCTGTCAGCCAAGAACAGACATTTTATGTCAACAGCATGAACTTCTAACAGCTACTTCCAGCATGACCAATGCTGGAGGTAATGTCAAAAAGCAAAAATCGTCTCAAATTGGTTTGATCATGACAGTGAGCTCAGTATGTGTCCATAGCCTCCTCAGTCACCAGATCTGAACCCAATAGAACATGTTTGGGATGTGGTAGAGTGGGAGACTGGCAGCGTGACTGTGCAGCTGACAAATGTGCAGAAATGATGTGACGCAACCATGTCAACAGGGACCAGGAATGTTTTCAACATCTTGTGGAATCCATGCCACGAAGAACTGAGGCGGGTTTTGAGAGCAAAGGGAGGCTCCATTCAGTAATAGAATGGTGCAGGGAGGCAGTGCATCTCCACTATAACACGCTGCAGTTAACATTGGTTTATGTCCTGTTGTGCCCCATCGTCCTTTTTTACAGTCGACATTTTGACTTGTCACAGCAGGAAAAACAGAAGTGTTACTAATAAATTAACAGCAACCCTGTTCTGTTCTATTCAACTATTCCAGTAAGTCATGACAGTGTAAATATAAATATAAACAGTACGAGGAGCCTGAAACTGAAGCAGCTATAATAACTTTTGTAATTCACACTTCTGGGCATGTTTAGTGTATTAGAGGCTAATTTACCACAGTTGGATGAAGTTTATTTTTTCTTTGTGTTTTTTGTAACATGGTGTAACTTAACTACCCTAAACCTCAGTTGATGCTGCTTCTATACAGTAGGTCATGTTCCTGTTTTTAGTGGTATACAACAGAAAAAGTATTAATATATGCCTCTTGTTGCAAGACGAGTGGAGACTTAACAGTTATTGTCATTATCATGTAGATTACCAAAGATTTTATTATATAGCCTGTAAAATGTCAGAAAATAGTGGGGAAAGGCCAATTTGACATACTGCAATCAAAAGAGAACCAGTTTACTGCGATAGAAGATTAAAAAGTGAGCAAATACTCTTGCATTTCCTTAAAAAAAAAATCCATTAAGCTGATAGTTCACAGTTGATGAGTGAGAGAAGTTAATGAGATGGGATGAACACAAACGTTATAGATGAACAGTTTTCAAACATGAAGTTGTGATATGTTTTATCACAGCTGCTACAAAATCTGACTGGTTCTGTTGGCTGCATGTAGTTGTAACTGATTCTGATGGTTAATCCGATACCTGTATACGAATAAAGTATCTTTTTAAAGACCAAGAGTAAATATAGCTGACATTAATAAACAGACCAGGCCTCTTGTGATTACTTTTTTATTTTTTAAAATTCTTTTTCTTGTACAAATAATGACATGCAGTTCAAAGTGGAGGTGTTATGTTGCACATGTTTTAAACCAGGTTGTTTTGACAGTGTAACAGCTGGACTTAACAGCATGGACAGATGGCTCAGTTTGATTCAGGTGTGCCAAGTACTGAGCACTGTAATAAGGACAATTGTCTGTGCTTTCTCTTTGTCTCATCTTCATGAAATGTAGCCTTTATTTACTTGGAGCTGCAGCTGTGTCTGCTCTGCTTTGACACATCTGTGAAAAGACTTGCTTCAGCAGCAGAGTGATGTCAAACCAAATATTATTTTCAAATATTAGTAGTGTTACAGCTACATCTATTAAAACTGTGTGTACAGTTATCAGCACCGCAGCAACAGTACTAATGTTTACCCTGATATATTCATCCAGTGTCCGCTTCCTTTTCCTTGCTTGTGATGTCAGTGTATTAACTGGACAGTAAAATATGAGAGCTAAAAAAATGCATTAGTAAAGCTGAGCCTGCTTGCAGGGCTGCAGGCAGCAGGGCTGCAGCAGACTGGTTAAGGTCACAATCACACAGGAAGTTTGAGTGTGGCTGGGAACAGAGACAGTGGAACTCATTGGTTGCAAAGAGCTGCATGTACCCTGCACTAATGTGAACTTATTGTGAACTGTTCTCTACCACAGCTTCTTTCACTTGTGTTACACTGCTTTGCTGTCAACACTTGTATGCTTAAAGTGAAAAGAGAGGACAGGTGTTCTTTTGCCTTTTTGTCACTGCAAACCAATAGATACTGAAGATACAAAGCCTGAATTCATTTATCTTATCCAGCTAATGGAATGTAATATCTGCCTGATATCATTTATTTTTCCATATTGTAGAAGACAAAAGAAAAATGCTGAATGGAGGATTTTTGCATGTGAATGTTATGCTGTTGGGGTATTAAGGACCAGAGTACTTCTTCCACTTCTGGTAATTCACTTCCTCCTGTACTGGGGACTACTTTTAGATACCTTAGTTTCTGTGAAGCATGCACTTGCACTGTATAACTCACTGATTCAGATCGCTGTGGATAATTCATGTCACAGACACATGATAAATACTGCGCTGAACTACTACATTGTTCAGCAGGTAATTCTATGGTTTACGTCTCAAGTATGACATATTTCACTCCCATTGTCTGCAGTGAAACACGCAGGCTCATATCGACACTGGCATCCTGATCAGTCAGACTTGTGGAGTGGCGTCTACAGTATTAAGTATCAGGTAGAATTCAAGCAAGGCCTGCAACTGTTAATTATTTTATTAATATGTTGATGGTCCACAACCTGAGGATATAAAGTTTATTATCACATGAAACCCTAAAATCAACAGTTTTTGTTTGAACAAAATACTCAAATGATTAATCAGTTTTCAAAATAGTTGTATTTATTCTGCCAATTGACTGATCATTTAATGAACTAATAGTTGCAGTTCTGATATAGACTTTACTTTTTGTTTTTCAGAAGTTTCACCATCATTAGGTTAGTATGTACATCCTGCCCAGAGCCTAGGGCAGAGCCGATGTGATTGCCAGCTGGATGTGACTGTCATTATTAATGCTTTAGTCCCACATATATCTAGTCTGTGGAATACTGATAAGTCGGTCACATTCACAGTTACAAGAAGTGCTTGACAGTGTTGATAATACAGGATATTTTGATTGTGCCTGAGTGCGCCTTTGCTGTATATCTCAGTCAGACCAACTTGGACCAGGCACAGTTAAAAATGTTGCGTTATGCTTCAGTTGATTCATATCTTTACTCATGTGTGCACTGTACCTGACATGAGCATATCGGCTCCTCTACCACTTAAAACTTCAGTATTCCTGTTTATCAATAGATCTTAGTTCCTTGATATATTCATTTTTTGCAATGGTGTTTTTAATATATACTTGTAACAGCTTTGGAGAATTTGCTTATGTTTACAGTAGAGACTGTAGGCAGAGGAGCTACAGTCTCACACAATGGACTTATCAGCCCTGGAATGCAGTTGTGAAAGTAAAATGTGTTGTTCTGGAATGATGAGATAAGCTATTAATATTCCTTGGGTGGACAGTTCCAGTTCCAGTGTGGTGGCCTGAAGGAACTGAAATGTACAGTATCTGATGGCTGCAGACAGGGGGGATGTGGCTTCAGGATGACAATTAACTGCTGTCACTTTATGGACTGGACTGACATAAGTGAAGTCAGTTAAGAGGTCTTAAAGCACTAATGATGTGATGGCGCTGCTAGAAGCCACATTTGATGCTTCATGTGTGTGCAGACCTTTGTTGCACTTAGTAACATTAATTATGGCTCAGTTCCATTTCAAGACAGTTTGAGTTTATTACAATTTATGTCTTCTTTTTGTCTTTTCATCATACAGTCACTGGGCTCTGGGCATGGGTCAAGAAAACAGGAGCGGTCAGACAGGTTCGACTCTCAACTGCAAGACCCAAGTTGCAGTGTAGTTGCAGTGAGTCATATCTGTGACATGTTATGTACAGTACTAGGGCACTGCAACACAAATGAAATGCCATTGTTCATGCAATAAATGATACCCGTCTGTGTTTTGTGGTTGTTCATTCATATTGTATTTGAATAGGAATAGTCACTTGTTAGGTCACATTGAGGTGAAGTATCCATGAAGTGATGAAGTGCGGCTTTTTGGTTTGTGGAAATGATTTGTATTGTTTGGATGCTCATTTTACAGAGACGTATAGGGAAGTGTTGGGAAATGTGACTGTAAGTGACACAAATGCAATAGACTCACCAAGCTGAAATGAAAAGAGTGCACATAAATTAGGTAAATAACATAAATTAAATATTTAGTTTTCTTAAATTTTGGATTTTTTAAAAAATTTTTTTTTGTTTCTAGTTATGTTGAATAGCACAAAATATCAGTATAAAGGGTGTTAAAGATCTGTTTGAGGGCATTTAGAGACAGTTTCAAATATCAATATCAGTACTGGCCTCCTAAATTCCATTTTATATTACGCAAGATGACTTGAACTCATATTCACCTCAGAAATATTGTTATATACTACACTGTAAAAATGTAGAAGTTAAGAAAATGACCTGATGAGCCACAGATTGAGTTGCACACATGCATTGCATACGTTTTAACATGGTTTCACATCTGAAGAACTCAAGTGATGTTTTTGGAAATGAGACTTGCTTGATTTGATGTCACAACTGAACTTCTTAGTTCAAGTGCTAATCATTTCTTAACCTCTTCTAATTGTCCTCGTTTATGCCAGAGAATATGAGTTACATTTTTTTAAAAACATTTTGATATTATTCAGGAAAATACATGAACTCATTTTTTTCTGTTGTTCTGTGGTGTGTTCCTGCCAAACTGATTGTGATTGGCTGCTGTGGACTTTTTTGCTCTCTTCCTCATTTCTCAGTAACTGCAGTAATTACTGTTGTGACTCGGCACTTCCTCTTTCAGTCAGGGTGGAGTGGGAAGCATTTATAGTATATTTTCTGTCTCCAGAGTCTGTTTTGAAACAGGATTATCTGTCAGTCCCTGACCTGATACTAATCAGAGTGGAAGGTTGAAGTAGCCTTGGTTGTTTGATCTTTGGACCTTATATATATATATATATATATATTATATATATATATATATATATAATAGACTGCCACTGAAGGCAGAAGACCATTTTACATTACCTGCAACATACAGAGCTGAATGAGCTTTACATGAGTCACTTTGTATCTCTCCTTAAGCACACCCTCCATTCGCTGCAGACAGGATCCAGTGCTCCTAGCTGAATCACAGCTGGGAGGATATAAATGTCTGAAATGTCCTTTTATGGCTTCCAAGTGCATTTTTAAACAGGAAATGACATCAGGACATCTGAGTGGGATCTCACAAGAACCCTGTCATTCCAGAGTAGAGGGAGATCCAAGTTTGTCTGGAGATGAAACCACTCACCACACCCCTGTCCCCCTATCTCTCCATTGCCCCTCTCCAAACTAAAATAGCAAACTGAATGAAGATGTTATTTCATCTATGACAGACTGATGAAACCCTCTAAACAAAATAACCAACAGAGAAGAGCTAGAAGCAGTGTTACAGCCAGAGGCTATAAAGTCATTCCAGACATGTTGCTGCAGCCTGAGTATAGGACTAGAGTCAGCCTGTAAAATATTTGTGAGAAGTGACTTAATAATATCTGGGCTTACAACAGAGGTCCTACACAAAAGAATGGTGATTGGACAAGTTGGAGAGAATTCCTTCATTTTACTGTGGATGAGTGATCTTCTCTCTTAACTTGACTGAATTCTTGAATAGATAATAAATAATAAATCTCACAAATTATATGGGGATTGGTTAAATTAGCTTGAAGTCTTGAAATTGCAAGATCACAAATTGTGGAAGGGTTTGAGTATTGTGTTGTTCTGTCACAACTATATAAGAGATGATTAAAGAAGAAAAGATTGTAACCTGGTATTGTCTTTGTCTTTCTTTTTCTTCAGCCAGGGAGAAGAAACCCAGAGTTGATCATCTGTCTCGGCAGGAGGGCTGTCGCTCAGACATTGGTTTACATCAGGTATTTGCTGCACTCACCTTCTCTAGTTTACTTACACTAAGCTGTATATTAGTGAATCGAAGTTGAGCAGCAAACAGGAAGCCAGGAGTGCAAATGCATTTTGTCCAACAGAACTTTCAACAGTTTGACAAAAAAAACAACAAATCTCACTCGTCATTGTGGCTGTGCTTATTTTGACCCAGAGCGAGTTGACTGTTATCATCTTGGATCTTGTGTCAGTCTTCATCCGTTTTTAAAGGTTGGATTTATCCAGAATTTGCAAGGAGAAGGCAGCTTTCCTGCTTATTTTATAGATAAGTCTCTTTATCTGTTACTACACTACCCACCATGCATTTTGATGTATCCTGAGATCTTGATGTATCCTGTTGTATCCTGAGATCTAATTCCCTCCCTGCTACATGCCTCAGTCACATTCGCCTGTCATCAAGGAGAGAGCTAGAAAAAGAAGGAGGAACTGGTAGTGATACAGTGTCAGCAGGATGTGAGACTGCCGGTGTCGGGGCGTCTGTGTTGTGACATTCAATCCATCTGAGCTGTGCCAACACATACCACGCTGTTTTCTCTCTCCATGCTGTCACTCTGCAGCTAACATGTCATCTCCAAGCTGATTACTCTCTCTAGTCATAATACACTACCTCACTCATCAGTCCCCCCAGGATCTGACAGAGTCCACCTGCTTTTCTAAAATCTAGTAATAAAAGTTTAAGCATTTTTTGTGTAATATTATAATAAATACCAGTAAAATCTTGGTGCAGCTGACTAATGAAAAGGAATCATATAGCCACAATTGATCTTCCAACAGAACAGAGGAAATTAAATTCCTCTTTGAAAGACTTGATATGGTCGCCCATCTTTTCATTGTCACTTACATTTACATTAATAAAGACAAATTCTTTTAGGACTGTGTCACAGATGTAGTGGTTTGTTTGCTCTGTCACTGGGGTGAAATTGATTTCCATTAATTTAATAGTGTGAATGCTGAATGTTCTTCTACATCCGTAAACCTTTGGCCACTTTTTTCTTTTTTTGGTTGCTAACTAGTTTGTGCTACAGAAACAATTCAGGTATCAAAACATTCAGCTTTTGAAGGACATGCATGCTTGTATTCAACTTTTTTCTACTATTCATGGGCAGTTTTATAATTTATTTATTTATATTGCTATTCAATTTTAAGCATTGCTTCAGATATTAATTCTAGCTTTCAACTTTCTTCTGCATTTCAAAATTCTTTCTGCCATTTTTTCAGCATTGCTTCAGCAATCCATTAAGCTATCAGCATTCATACTTCAGTTCACATCTAATGTCCTGTCAGTGGTCATTATAGATGTGCAGTTCAGTGCAGTTCACTTTAACTTCCTATCAATATTGTGTGAAACGTGATTGATCAGACTGTTATGTTTCATGGTTAACAGGCATGTGTTGTTCCATGTGTTGTTTTGGATACCTGTGCATAATATTTGTGAATTCAGCCGTTGGAACTCCAGGAATAATATAGCAATTCTGTAAGACAGGACCTGCACTTTCAGTTCAGCTGCATCAAGACTGATTAGTCTCAGTCTATCACTATGTAGTAAAGACCTTATTGTCCTTCCCAATTATACTTTTGTTGAGCAGGTTTCACCATATATTGGCCAAAAAACAAGATTTCAGAATAGAGCGAATGCAGGAAACCCCCTGCCGTAGTGACTTTTGCATGCAGTGACAAATTAGTTATATAGAAACAGGCCAATTAAAAGTAGTATATTGTGTCTCTTTGTAATATTTGGCATTAGAGGCAGTGGTAGAACTGTAAAGTGATATGATTTTTTTCCCATATCACCCAGTATTAATTAGTGTACTCTTACACGATCACAGTAATGCAACAGAGAATAGAGGTTAGAGGGGGAATCTGTTTACTGACTGACTGTAATCATTAGCATGTTCTATAACTCAGTTTCCTGTCTGAACTGGGTTTCTCACAGTTGTCTGGTTTCTTGTGTGCATGTAAATATAACTGGTGTTCCTTTTTATTTTAAACCTCCCCTTCACACTCTGTGCTGAGAAATTAAAAAAAAGAATTTAGAGATCCCCTCAGTAAAGATGAGTTTGCAGAAAGATGGATCTTCTGTTATGCACTTCCCTTTACTGAACTTTATTTAACAGAGTTAAATTAAGTTTATAAGAGTTTATTTAACCAAAATATTCATATGAATATTAATACCACTGTCCCACTTAAAGGTCCTTTTAAGAGTTTTTGCCAGAGCTGTCAACCATATTGCACAGTCCTCACCAGCTGAGTTTGAATGTGCTCAGTGGTCATAGGAGATAGATCTGTTGTCTTGCAAGTATATTAGACTTTATCGTACATGTTAGTTTTAAAGTTGAAGGAATAGTGTGTCAGCTTATATTTAGTTAGATGACAGCAGATCGATGTCACTCCTGTGTTTGTATAGTAAAATGAAGCTCTTGAAAGCAGCTGTTCAGCATAGCTGAGCACAAACACTGGAGATGGGGCAAATAGCTAAGCTGTTCAGAGATAATAAAATGTAATTACCTCACAACTGAATGTTTGGTCCACAGAGTTGATTAACAGTGTCTTTTAAGAGTTTGGGTTTTGTCAGGACTGTTTAGGTTGTTGACACATACAAGTGACTTGGCTAACTACTTGACTGGGTATTATACAGGTGTGAGTTGGGTGGAGGTGCAGAGCAGCAGTCATGGTGGCCCTGTCATTAAAGATCGGCGTGGGGAATGTGGTGAAGACCATGCAGTTTGAGCCCTCCACCATGGTGTACGACGCCTGCCGCATCATCAGAGAGAGAGTTCCTGAGGCACAGCTCGGCCAGCGTGAGTCCTCTGTCTCCCTCCACACACACTTATTCACACTTTTGCATTCCCAAACCCCTTTCCCTAACTGCAACCCATCCATCCATTATCTATACCGCCTATCCATTAAGGGTCACGGGGGGCTGAAGCCTGTCCCAGCTGACATTGGGTGAGAGACGGGGTACACCCTGTACAGTTCGCCAGTCCATCACAGGGCCAACACATAGAGACAAACAACCATTCACACTCACATTCACAGCTACAGGCAATTTAGAGTCACTAGTTAACCTAACATACATGTCTTTGGACTGTGGGAGGAAGCCAGAATACCCGGAAAGAACCCACGGAGGCACAGGGAGAACATGCAAACTCTAAAACCGTGCTGCCCCAAACAAGAGCTGCAGTTGAAAACATAGCTGTCCAACCTTCTATCATAAAGTCTTAACCCTCAGACAGCCCTTTGAAGTTGTGAAGACTGGATAAAATGTTCTCACAATGATGGTTCCACACGCTCTGGGCCTGAAAACTGTTTATGATAGTGATGTTAACATTAAGAATAAATGCAGCACTGATGCCATTAGCTATTGCCTGAATGTAGGATACTGTACTGTTTTTATAACCCCTTAAATCAGTGGTTCCTTTCCTATAGTAATAGTTCTGGTGTTCTTTTTAGAGATTGTTTCTTCTCTTTTCTTTTTTTGTCCCTGTCATTCCCCACCATTGCTGTGGCCATTGTGTTTATTCTGTTGAGCTAATAAAAACTGATGGCAGCCTTTACTGGATGCACAAGTCAGAAGTTAATTAACATATAATAATTATCGTTATTTAGCATCGATGTCTTAGATTTAGATCATTAAAGTCCTTCTCCACTCAAAATAAATATAATAATAAATAATTACTTCTCTCACATGTTTGACCTTCACTGTATAGAATGATGTCTGGCAAATGAAAGCTGTTTTTAAAATTATCTGATCAAAGTTGCAAGTGTGATGTGGAAACCTAAAGCATGCTCTTCCAGTAATGTAGGAGACATTTTGTATCCAGTTGGTTAAACTTTCTGAAATGAAAAATATTGGAAAAACCATATGAGACACATATCACTATTCAAGACTTTTATAGTCTTGACATGTCTGATCATTATCATTTTTTAGACATGCATTAGTTGTTTTGGATCCAACTGTGATATTCTCTGACATGGAGGCTGGGTACTTACCTTCAGCTCGTAAAACACAGTTCCAGGCTCCAGCTGCTTGCTGATAATAATGAGCCCTGATCTAGCACAGTATGTGCTTTAAAGGGTTTTACTAGTTTTACTTGGCTCAGAGGTTAAAGTAAACAAGCACATATACAGTAGTCATACAGGAGCATGCTAAGCAGCATATAACTTCTTAAATTGTCTACAGTCCAAAGAGTGTGATACCAAAACTCAATTTCCTAAAGAATTAGTACAAAGCAACACTGGGGACCAGAATGCAGGAGATGAATTGTAGCCTTGCTACCTTTGTCTAGTTGATTACAGGCTCTGCTCTGCTCCACAGATCCATCAGCTGGCATGCATGCAGAGTTATGTCTTATTACGTAAGCTGTTTCCACAGCAGCTCTGTGCATTACTTGTTCCAACTTGTAAGTCATCTTACATTTACAAAGACAAAGGGTTGAAACCAATATCTCTGATTGTTTCTACTCTCCAACTTATTAAATGGTTCAGTTTTCCTGAGACAGCTGCTCACAGTTTAAAATGTGTAACCTGATATGTTCAGAGTAGATATATAAGTTTAAACAGGCACTGATCCACCACTGATCTGGTAACATGAACAGGGAACAGTCGGGGAATTACTTAAGACAACAGCTCCATAGTGAATGACTGTCCACATGTACATATGTGCCACGAAACACTCAGTAACTCACTCAGTATTCCTGTTTCTGTCCACAGCCAATGACTATGGGCTGTTTCTGTCTGATGAAGACCCAAAGAAAGGCATCTGGCTGGAGGCAGGAAAAGCCCTAGATTACTACATGTTGAGAAATGGGGTGAGTCACTCTCTCAGAGACAAACACCACTAGATGCTACAAATACCTAACTTTTAGCACAGAACAGCATTCGATACAACGAATAAATGGAAGGATGGCAGACTGGGAGGATGGGAAAACGTGTCCTGCGTGGTTTAAAGCCAGTGTCCAGCTCTTGAAGTGATAAAAGGAGTCTTGTGTAAACCACTGTCCTATAGAGGAAAACTGTGGTCAAACAGTTACAGGGCTTACTCAGTAAATAGACAGGAATCTGATGTATCAAAGGAAACATTAGTCAGAGCTGTGCTACCATGAACATACTGCCCTTTAACTTTATACAATGTCTCTTTTGGAGGCGTTATGACAAAATTCACTTTTGGAAATATCAGAATGAGTTCTGGTTTGTTCAGGGGTTTTCAGAGTATGATGGATAATCAGGCCTGAAAGATGCGTCAGGTGTTTTTACATCTCCTAACACAGACATGCCTCCTCTGTCTGTCAGGACACTTTGGAGTACAAGAAGAAGCAGAGGCCTCTGAAGATCCGCATGCTGGATGGCACAGTGAAGACCGTCATGGTGGACGACTCCAAGATTGTCAGTGACATGCTGATGACCATCTGTGCGAGAATAGGTCAGCTCTGTCGCACTCTGCTTGTCTGTCTGTCTGTGCATCACTTCTACAACAGGACACTGTTAATGATGCTAACTAATGTTTTCAGTGTGATCCAAGTACTCCTCAGCTTGTACTTGTACTACAGTGTGGAATATAAATGTAGTAACCTCAGTCTGTCCATGTGTCAGGTATTACAAACTATGACGAGTACTCGCTGGTGCGAGACATCGGTGAAGAGAAGAAGGAGGAGACCACAGGCACCCTGAAAAGAGACAAGACCCTGCTGAGAGATGACAAGAAGATGGAGAAGTTGAAGCAGAAGCTCCACACAGATGATGAGTGTATGACCAACACAGTCCTTCACACCTCACTGTCTTTAGCTCAATCAGTGATGTGTGTCATGGTTTCACTAAGGGTGATGAGTACCGTATTATGAATACAACAACTTAGTCATCACCTGTGACAGACAGTTGGCTAACACATCTCTCCCCCTTCACTTTGCATCTGGACATTGTGAGTTGGTAATATTATACTGATACCAAATGTGACTCGCATACTTAGCGCTACATTTAACCAAAAGTGTGTCGTCGTCTCTGTCATGGAAAAGTTACGCACACAGGAAAGAGCTGTTAGGCAGGTGAGAGGTCATTTAAAAAATACATGAGTAGAAATCTAAAATAAAAGATGTATTGATTGGTGGCTGACACCATCAGTCTAATGTATATTGTATGTGGCATATTGCCAGGAGACACACATTCCTGATTGACCAAAGCCAGACTCCTGTCACTTTCCACATTTTACAGAGAGTCCAGGGACCAGTTAGTCTAACTCTGTTTATCTGGTTGGTGTTTCTCCTCAGTGAACTGGTTGGACCATGGCAGGACGTTGAGGGAACAGGGTGTGGAGGAGACGGAGATGTTGCTGCTGAGGAGAAAGTTCTTTTACTCAGACCAGAACGTAGACTCCAGAGACCCCGTCCAGCTCAACTTGCTCTATGTGCAGGTATTCACATAGACCTAACAACTCTCTCTGGTTTTCCTGACTGTGTTTACTGGCATGTTTCAGTTTCCTCTTTTCCTTTTTCTCCTGGACAGGCCCTGTAATTTGGCCAGTCATCAAAAGATTAGAAAAAAAATCATCTGTTTTCCTCATTTTGTGTTTGATGTTTTCTTATTGCCAGGTTCAATTCTTTATTCACAGGTAATACTTTATCAAATCTACCATTTTAGAAATGTCTAATTTGGTGGTAGAACATAGACATGCAGTTCTTTTCCTCCTGAAGTTTTTCATCAAATAAAATCTGATGTTAATAGATAAGACTAAAATGTAATATCTGTGTCAGAGGTAACCTCAGGATGCACCTGTAACATGACTATATGAGTGGGTTTACAGATTTAGAGCCTGTTCAAGGTTGAATAACCAGGCTGGTAGAGCCACTGCAAACTAAACAGGACTAACATAACAAAATCTAGAAAACAGTGATATATATATATATATATATATATATATATATATATATATATATATATATAAAAACTCTACATATAGTGACAGTGTTTACTAAACATACTGTATGGAAGCACAGTCACATGTACAGGATGTTGCTTGAGTGCTTTTTTATTCCTACATAGGGTCAGTATGATTTCAATGGAACTTTTATGCTGGTACTATTTCTGTTAACCTTGGAATGAATGTTACCTTACTACTACTACCAATAATTGAAGCCATAGCCAAGTAACAGCTGACAGCAGCAGCCATTTGGTTGTACTCAGGTTGCTGATTATGCTGTTATCATTAAAGTAGCTTTCAGTTGTTCTCCTGATTGATTTTGTGTGTATGTGTGTCTGTGCAGGCCCGTGATGACATTCTGAACGGATCACATCCTGTCTCCTTTGACAAGGCCTGTGAGTTTGCAGGCTATCAGTGTCAGATTCAGTTTGGTGACCACAACGAGTCCAAACACAAGTCTGGATTCTTAGAGTGAGTGCTGCCTTCACATTCATGCTCACTGTTCTCTTTTAGTTCTATCTGTTATTATTTGACATTTCTGTTGTGAGTTGACTTCTTGACATGGTCCTCAGGCTTGTCTGATTTTATTTGAACTCTTTCCTCTGCAGTTTAAAAGAGTTTCTTCCCAAAGAGTACATCAAGAACAAAGGAGAGAAAAAGATCTTCCAGGTAAGAATAAGACTCTGTGGAGGCACAGCAGCCTGTCAGGTTTTTGTTAACCTGATTCTTAATCAATCCTGGCTGGATGAACAAGAGTACATATGATGTCCAATTAGTTTATTTATTTGACAACACTCTCTGATTTTCAAAACAGAAAGGGAGCTTTGAGATTGATGGTGCTCTAGTAAAACTTCAGCAAAAATGTCACTGCCTTATTGAAAACAGGATATACTGTTGCAGGATACCACAGAAAAGTATGATGGCAAATGCTAATAAAACATGTCGATGCAGCAAGTCTAAGAGATATGGTATTGGTATTTTGGTTTGCTTACTCAGTGAGTCACTGAGTTGATCTGCTCCTCTGATTGCTTCTCTTCTCTCACCGCAGGCTCACAAAAACTGTCAGAACATGACCGAGATTGAAGCCAAAGTCAGCTACGTGAAGCTGGCCAGGTCTCTGAAGACCTACGGAGTGTCATTCTTCCTGGTCAAGGTGAGGAGAAAGTTACCTCTCATCATTTCTGTTGGGTGGATTACAGAACCGTGACTCGATAAAATGGGGAAGTTTTCATTTGCTTTGAGACTCAACTCCCCTTGGTTTTCGGCCACCTCAGAGGAATGCGTACAAAGTGATGCTATTTCATCTAAAGGTTCAAAGGAAACGTAAAGCCTTGTGAATAAGAATGCATGTTAACAGCACCGTCCATGTAATGCTTTCCTCTGTACCATATTAGTATACAGAGGATCTAATGATTTTTGTTACCAGCCTACTGCTTCCCAGACTGCTCTGACAGCTCTAGCTAGCTAGCTGGGTGAGAAACAGTTAGGTCACCATGCCAGACAGAGATCCCACAACTTTCTGACTGACTTCAAAACTTCCCTAACAAGAGACAGTTTCTGTCAGACTTTCCTACATACAGCATCAACATGGTCTGTGAAGTGTCATTAACATGCAGTTGTATTCTTCCTCTTATTACTTAGCAGAGAATCGTAATGGTGATGAAGCACCTTTTTATATAATGTTGGTTATAGGACTGTGACTATACAATGGGATTCTTATGTGCAAGACCCTGGTCTCCTCAATTTTGTGTGTTCACTGCTATGTTTGCTATGCTGAGACACTTCCTGCATGTGTTACTACAGCTGGGAGCTATTGAATTCTGCAATAGAATCATCCTGTAAATTGAATTACCACCATGTGTTGATGCAGAGGATGAAAGAAAGAATCCAACAGTCTTTTACATTCAGTAGTCTTGACATCTACAAATACAAAAGTAACAGTGAATTGTTTCAGTTTGTGGATAATCACATTTGAAGTTTGCAGGGTGTGGGTGTGTATTGTAGACATTCAGTAAGATGTATGAAGATTGCTACTTTATTTCCAATAATTTTGACTGTTTCCTTAAACCTCCTGCAGGAGAAAATGAAGGGCAAGAACAAACTGGTGCCTCGTCTGCTGGGTATCACAAAAGAAAGTGTGATGAGGGTGGACGAGAAGACCAAGGAGGTGATCCAGGAGTGGAACCTGACCAACATCAAACGCTGGGCTGCATCACCCAAGAGCTTCACCCTTGTGAGTTCAAGAACATGTCATTGACCCTGAGCTGCTGCCCTCAGGGAAGGTTGACTTTATCAGGGCTCTCAGTTTACCTCTCAGTTTTGCTTTCCAGTCCTCACTTACAGTAACAAAGTTTGTGTAGTGTGAAAAAATGACTTGATGGCTTTACACAGCTGAAACTCGCTTCCTTTCCAGCATGTCTGGACTCATCCTTTTGCCCATCATCTAAGCACAACACTCTGTACCCCAGCGGTGTTGAGGCATGATTTGCTGTGATTGCATGTTATGCCTGTCATGTCTTAAACTGAGTGGCTCAACGTGTGTAGTCTTGCAGGAGCCTAGTGAGCAAATACCATTTGAAAATCTTTGCTGTGTTCAGCTTTAATGTGTCTTTTAGCAGTAAAATGAAGTGTTGGTGTCAGCATATTCCTTTACAGACTTGGCACGGTTCACAGTATAAATACAAAATACACATTTTAATGAACATGTAAATGCTCTAAAACTGGTGAGTTCACATTCACCTTTTTCATCACCACACCACTGTTCCAACAGGTTATCACTGTGCATCCTTCTTATGATCAGGACAGTAGCTACGTCACATTATATGTGTAAGGTTGTTCTTTGTTTTGCCCTCAGGACTTTGGAGACTACCAGGATGGTTACTACTCTGTACAGACCACTGAGGGAGAGCAAATAGCTCAGCTTATTGCCGGTTACATCGACATCATCCTCAAGAAGGTAACGGTCAACACTGATATGGAACCAACATTATACACTACTGTGGTAAAATGTATCAGGTTACTAACTTGATGTTTTAATCCATGGATGGCTATTTTCAGTTTACTCTTCCTCAGTGCCCTTTTAGAGTTTCTTGTTAGTGTTTAGTGTTTACTGACCACTGCCCTTAAAAGTATGCATTGTGTTTTAAGAGATAAAACCTATGCAGTGTTTGTAGTGTGCCAAACAGGTGTTTTAGCCTCCTTGTTGGCCAGCCCTTCTTAAATCAGGAATCCTTTAAAATTACATTCAGTATAGTCCAGTGTAGTACAGTGTGTTCACACTGATGTCCTTACTGCCTTTTTACAGAAAAAGAGCAAAGACCACTTTGGCCTTGAAGGAGATGAAGAGTCAACCATGCTGGAAGACTCTGTGTCACCTAAAAAGTAAGTGCGCATGTGTTTCTGTGTTACTGATACAGTGTGCTGCGATAGTTAATTGATATGATAGTATCATTAACAGATATTGTTACGTTTGTCAGCCAGTAACTAGTAGTAGTTATACACATATTCATCACAGTGTGTCTCTACTGTTTATCTGATATAATCTAGAGAGATGTGAAGAGTTGGTAAAAATGCTGATACACTGACGGGCTATTGTTTGATGACTGTAATGACCTCACTGCAGTCAGCAGCAGTGGGTACTTGAGGGACCTGGATTGGCACTGACTGCGTCCACTACCCAGTTTCTTATCTGCTGTCCAAGTAACTTCCCTGTTCTTTTTCCTTTACTTTTATAACATCACTCCAGGTCCACAGTGCTGCAGCAGCAATTCAACAAGGTGGGCAAGGTGGAGACTGGCTCAGTGGCTCTGCCAGCCATCATGCGCTCGGGCGCTGGAGGGCCAGAGAGCTTCCAGATGGGCTCCATGCCTCAGGCCAAGCAGCACATCACGAGTGGACAGATGCACCGAGGACACATGCCTCCACTGGTAAAACAAACCCACATGCTTTGAAGGTAGAATTTAGCCTGTTTAGACTAATCAGATGTGTTTTTTTTTCCAAGGCAAGGATGATTTTTATCATTTATTTACCGAGCACCAGATATAGCTTCAGTTTCATCTGTGGTCCCTAGGTGGAGGCCAGTCACTTTACATATTAATTTTACAGCAGCAATATGAGTATTTCACGATATAGTGGAAGGTTGGGTCTGAATGGGAAAAGGATGAAGGTTATAGGTTTTAGGGGGAAAAGTCCAAAGCTCAGAACAAACAGTCTTAAATAAGAAGTCTGGATATTCTATATTTTTCTCCTCATCATCAACAAGTACTGTGTGTGAATCACAGCCTGCTATGAGAAACTGACCAGTTATGTTACATGAGTAGCTGTTTTAGGAAATTACTTTATCAAGATGAGACTATATATTTACATCTTTAGTAGGAACCAGTCAGCTTTGGCCTGTGAGCCACAGACAGAATAGGAACCAGAAATACGGAGGAGAGTAATGCATGGTTGTTTTGGTCTTTTCACTGGTTTATTGACAATAAGTCAGAATACTGCTGTTGATATGAGAGCACAGAATGTATTCATTTAACACAGCAGGTCATATTTGTGACAGTGTTTTCTTTTGTGTTCACAGACTTCAGCTCAACAAGCCCTCACTGGAACCATCAACTCCAGTATGCAGGCTGTCCAGGCTGCACAGGCCTCTCTGGATGACTTTGATACTCTCCCCCCACTGGGAACAGACGCTGTGAGATTGAACTTCTTTATTTTGAACCCAAGTGGACTGATTTCCATCGTACATGTGACCAGAGGATTTTTTTTCTTTGTTTAAGGCATCCCAAGCCTGGCGCAAAAACAAGATGGATGAGTCCAAACATGAGATCCATTCCCAGGTGGATGCCATCACAGCAGGCACTGCCTCCATGGTCAACCTGACTGCAGGTAGAACATGATCATCTTGTTATAACACAATGTTCTGCTCAGGAACCTTTGGTCCTGACATATATTGAAATATTGAATGGCTGATCGGTGTATTTGTGTGTGTTTCAGCCTCACCTCTCAGCTTCCAGTATTTTTCAGTTTTCAGCTTCCACTCTTTGTTTTTACATTTTGCCAGTTTTTTCACCTATTTCAGCAATTTCCTAAGCTCTAAAGCTTTCAGTTTTCTTTGGGTTTCAGCATCATGTTTTTTGTCTGTGTTCAGCTATTTTTTCAGCTATTTTTAGCCATTTTCAGCATTGCCTCACAGATTTCTTCAGCTCTTAGAATTTACATTGCATTTTCTTCAGGAAATGCTTTGTCTTCAAAGGCAGAGATAGAACAAGATTCCAAGTATTACAGACTTACAGATATTACCAACCCTCTCACAGCAGGGCTGTGATTAGTTACTGCCATTTATGTATTAACTTGAGCCTATGAGGGAGTTTGAACCTGTAATACCTGAAAATGAGTAGCTGATCAGAATTTTGGAGATGGTGTTTTGTGCCACAGCTGTGAACCTTATGAATAATATCTGATATATTGTGTGATGGATCCTATGATATACATTCAGCTTTAATTTTGAGTTTTGCATATTTATTTATAGTTTATCATCATTGGTTTATATGCTTCACTTTGAATTGGCCTAGTAGGACAATGTTTTTGCAGGCTCCTGGGTAACACTCTGTCTGAATGTGCTTTTAATGCAAGTGGGACCAAACTAGGTTTCCCTCTGGGATTTAGTACTGTTCTCTATCTACTTGTCCTCAGGTGACCCAGCAGAGACAGACTACACAGCGGTGGGCTGTGCTGTTACCACAATCTCCTCCAACCTGACAGAGATGTCAAAGGGTGTTAAACTGCTGGCAGCTCTCATGGAGGATGAAGGAGGAAACGGGCAGCAGCTGCTGGGTGCTGCCAAGAACCTGGCCTGTGCTGTCTCTGACATGCTGAAGACTGCTCAGCCCGCAAACACAGAGGTACACAGCCAAACTATAGGGGATGGAGATATGTCATGTTTTTTAAGTTTCTACTCTTGATGTTTGAGTTTGTGTCCATAATATGTTTTGGTTGTAGCCTCGTCAGAACCTGCTTCAGGCTGCAGGAAATGTTGGCCAGGCCAGCGGAGAGCTGCTGTCTCACATAGGAGAGACAGACACTGATCCACAGTTCCAGGTGTGTCCACTTTAAGTTTGATTGATGTACTTCATTTTTGGTGGTACTTTATTGTTACTCTTTATTATTACAAAGAAGCACTTTCATGGGAAATACTGTAGCATATTCTTAATGTAAAGAGAGCATGATATATGAGCTGTCAGTTGTTACTTTGTAATGTCAGTAAGCAGCTTTTTTTTTCATACTTCCATCAGTGATCTGACACAACCTCCAGGTTTAACCTTTTTTTTTCTTCTAGTAATGGAGGAAATATGTATTCCAGCTCTGTAAGAAAAGTCCTGTACAAATAAAACAAAACATAAAAACCTGCCTTAAATCAACACAGTAAATTTAAAGGTTAACTTTGCTGTTTAAAGTCTGTGCCTAATTCAAAAAGTCTAGATTCAGATTTGGTTAGATGGCTTTTTGGCACCACAAAGGCCAAGAAACAACTTCTGTCCCTAATACCTGAGGGTCTTTTCCCCCTGAAGCAAGCTTGTTAGACAGGGTTTCACCTCAAAAGTTAATAAAAAGTTAATAGCACAAAACACATAAGGAGTGTCTTTGGTTGTATAATAAAATTGCATCCTATTATTCCTCTGTTTCATGTCCATATTTGACAGTTTCTAGGTAAAGGATCTTTCAGGGGTGCCAGAGGGAGAGTCCCCACTTATTGTCAAATGCTGGTAACAAATGTGTCCTTAAGTCAAATGCTTAATTCTGAAGGACCAGTCAAAACAATCTCTTAGTCAACAAGGTAGCAGTAAATAATCCAGTCCAGCAAAATCATGATTCAATCTGTCAATCATAACTCAGTTCAAATCCAAGTTGTTACTGAATGACTCCAGAGAGAGTTTATACAGTAGGTAGAGCACGGGGAGTGGCGTAGTAGCTTCTATTTAATTCTCCTGTCACTCTTTCAATCATTTAAACAAAATCAATATCATGTTGTGTCAAGTCAGGTGTATATGTGTGATCTAGTATCACATACAGCACGGCCCACAACAGTGGATCTAATCAGCTTGACTATAGTTTTAATCTCTATGTGTGGATGTTTATTGTACTCAAATATGATTCTCTAATCATTTTCCTCTCTATACTGGCCATCATCCAATCAGTCAACTATCCACAGGACATTTATTAATCATTTCAGATTTTAATTATGGATTGTGAATAATTTCATAAATAATCTAGATAATTCCAAGCATTCGAATTTTATGACACATCATGTCATCGGTATCCATCCCTCCTTTTCCTGTGAAAAACGAGTAGTCAGTGCTATGTGATGCTAACTGTCTTGTGTGTTTTCTGTTTGCAGGACATGCTTATGCAGCTGGCTAAGGCTGTGGCTAACGCTGCAGCAGCTCTGGTGCTTAAAGCCAAGAATGTGGCCCAGAAGACAGAGGACTCAGCCCAGCAGAACCGGGTGATCGCTGCAGCCACTCAGTGTGCTCTGTCCACATCTCAGCTGGTGGCCTGCACCAGAGTGAGTAGCCTACCTGAGATATACAGTGTCTACTCAGAGTAGTCTGAGAGCGGTCTGAAAGTTGAGGAGAAAAGTTTTGTTATAAATCCTTCAGAACTTTTCAGATTTTCCTGATGTATGTGAATGCACCCTATTCTTCTATTCACCCATGTACACTCCATCTCATCTTTAATCCAGGTGGTGGCTCCAACCATCAGCTCCCCAGTGTGCCAGGAGCAGCTGATTGAGGCGGGCAAGCTGGTGGCCAAGTCAGTAGAAGGCTGTGTAGAGGCATCGCAAGGAGCCACCAATGATGAGGGTCTCCTGAAACAGGTGGGCGTGGCTGCCACAGGTGTCACTCAGGCCCTCAATGAGCTGCTTCAACACATCAAGCAGTATGCCAGTGGAGGCCATCCTATTGGACGCCATGGAGAAGCCACTGACCGTATTCTGGATGTCACAGAGAACATCTTCAGCTCAATGGGAGACGCTGGTAGGTGAAGGGAGTGAAAATCAAGACCACAGTGCACACACAGATCAGACTGGTTTCTGCAGCTAGGCATCAAAATGGTGCCATTGATTTCTACATTCCTCTAACATTACAGATTGATTAAATCCAACATTCATAGCAATCTCAAATATGGAATTTTCCTGTTAATTCTTATTCCCTTCCCTCTTGTTTAACTCACCAGGTGAGATGGTTCGTCAGGCTCGTATCCTTGCCCAGGCCACATCTGATCTGGTCAATGCCATCAAGATGGATGCAGAGGGAGAGTCAGACCTGGAGAACTCACGCAAACTGCTGTCAGCTGCCAAGCTTCTGGCTGATGCCACCGCAAAGATGGTGGAAGCAGCTAAGGTCAGTCTTTGTGTTTTACTTCTGTTATGTTTGTGAACAGTCCTGTTCATCTGATATGTAATGATCTTTGTGACTTTCACCTCAGGGTGCGGCGGCAAATCCTGACAGTGAGGAGCAGCAGCAGAAGTTGCGAGAGGCTGCTGAAGGTCTCCGGATGGCCACCAATGCTGCTGCCCAGAACGCAATCAAGAAACGGCTGGTCAACAAACTGGAGGTAACATCCATGTCTTTTTTTTCCTTATGTATTCATTCTGTAGTCCACTTTTAATAGGCATATAGCATGTATCAGATCTCTGCAGTATATACTGAGTTTCCATGTTTTTCTCAGCTCTGTGAAATATGTATAGACCTCTCTTATGGGGCTCAGTAACCTGGGGTTGGCTTCAGTGCTAAAAGTGAATATAGCTTAAAGATGATTTGTGATAGTACTTCATAAGGCAAACCTCTCATTCAGGAATACTCAACAATTTTGTGTGTCCCATATTTGTTATGGTATTAGCTGTTAATTTAGCGCTAGCTACTTTATTAGTTACACAACTTAAATGATATCTATTTCTAGTTATATACAAGCACAGTATTTGAGGCTGAGATGTCTGTTTCCTGTTTACTGGTAGAATGCAGCCAAACAGGCAGCAGCAGCAGCCACTCAGACCATAGCTGCTGCCCAGCATGCTGCCTCGTCCAACAGGAACCAGGCTGCACAGCAGCAGCTTGTCCAGAGCTGCAAGGTAAACACACTCATCACCTGCTTCTGTCTGGTCATCTCACACTGCACACATGCTAAAGACTTAATGAGATGAATGGTAAACTATGACATTATTTTAATAATGGCTGATGTGTGTGTGTGTTTGTCTGTGTGTGTGATATTGATATCAGGTGGTGGCAGAGCAGATCCCTCAGCTGGTTCAGGGAGTCAGAGGCAGCCAGTCGCAGCCTGACAGCCCCAGCGCTCAGCTGGCTCTCATCAGTGCCAGCCAGAACTTCCTGCAGGTGACCATCACACAGTGAACAGGGGAAACACATCTACATGTTCTCAATAAAGCAGAACTTTTTTTTAGTAGTACAGCAGCACAGTACAGAACATACATTTGACCACACAGTAAAATAATGGTGGTACAACAATGGTGAATACAGCCACAAATAGATTGTGTGTTTTAAGCTTTGTTATTGTTTTGTGGTGATAATGCATTATCTGTCAACAATAACCCAACAATGAAAGGTTCAAATGTTGACATGATATCTATTGTGATAGATTACCCAGCTGTCTTCAAGTGTCCTTAAATAACCTGAGATCAGTGCGATGGGTGGAGAGATGAAAAAGTTATGAAATCCAAAAAGCAACATGCTTTGGAAAATGTATGAATCAGTGGCTATATTTCTGTGTGTTGTCCAGAGGATACACTTTAATAAACCTTAAACTTTACCTTTAATTCCACCTTCAGAATAAACATATTCTAGAGTCACTTCTGGTAAAAATAGCTGCAGCATCAGCTTTGTCTATCCAGCACTTTCATATTGTATATTTAAATGAAACCCAATGCTAAGAGTTTCTCTTTCTCTCCTTTACCAGCCTGGTGCTAAGATGGTTACAGCCTCCAAGGCCACTGTTCCCACCATCAGTGACCAGGCCTCAGCAATGCAGCTCAGTCAGTGTGCTAAGAACCTGGCGAGTGCCCTGGCTGAGCTCCGCACCGCCTCACAGAAGGTACTACACATCTGCAGTGTTTATTCTATTGTCTGGATAATGTGGACTCAACCCAAACTTCAGTAACACGCTTTTAATATTTACACAGTGAGAGCTCTGGGGCTTTATCTAGCTTAATCGCAATTCTATTGCAAACATTTGTAATTTTTACCAGTAGTTCACAGGTACTGTAGTGACTGCACTGATACTGTTAGGTCTTGTCAGATCTTAAACCATCAGCATTAGATTCACACTTTTATTCAGCAACCCCAATTGTGTAGAAGTAAACAATGGGCCTCATGCAAGACCATCTTCATAATTTTTCTCTCTCTGACTTTTGAAGTGTTTTCACTGGTGGGTGACAGAGAAAAATGTTTTTACAGAACATTAAGATGTCACAATGAAGTTGACCTTTGACCTTCTGGATATAAAATGTCATAACTTCATCATTTTATCCTATCCTATCCTATGTAATTTGCCTGTTCAAAATGCATGTCTCGGTTTGTGGCATTGTTACTAAAAATAGGCTGATGAGGTTAAGTTTGAAGTCAATTGGTTAAGCGGTTGCTGGAAAAAAATGTAGGACAGACAGACAGAATGACAGACACTGATTTCTTGATTTATTTATATTTATTTATAGTAAGATGTGTTGTAATGTAATTTGTGTGTGTGTGTGTGTGTGTGTGTGTGTGTGCACAGGCTCAGGAAGCATGTGGTCCACTGGAGATTGACAACGCTCTGTCAATGGTGAGAAATCTGGAGAAGGACATCAAGGACGCCAAGGCCTCAGCTGAGGAGGGCAAACTCAAACCACTGCCAGGAGAGACGGTGAGACACACACACACACACACACACACACACACTCAGGAATGGTCTTTATTTCTTACCCATTTGTGCCTGAACTGGATGTCAGCAGCAGAATAAGCTTCATTTCCCAGGAACAAATTGAAGAAATGTAGTAAGATCAATCTGAATAAGTGTGTTTTCTCCTTCAGCTTGAGAAATGCTCACAGGATCTGGGTACTAGCACCAAGGCTGTGAGCTCAGCCATCGCACAGCTGCTGAGTGAGGCCACCCAGGGCAATGAGAACTACACAGGTAGGTGTGACATTAACACACATAAACGAGAGCAACTGAGAATGAAATGCTCCTCATTGCATCCCAAAATGTTCACAGTACCACAGAGTTTGTTTTGCCACCCAGGTCATTCTATACTAATCCACCCAGGAAGTACCAGAAGTATATAAAAGAGTGCAATCACAGTTCATTTCATTGTTAAGCAATTTAATGTGGTAGTGAGATCACAGAGCCCTGTGTTATTGGAAAAAGCCAAAAAGAAGAAGCTGTAACAGGACTGTTCTCTAATGCTGCTAGTTGATGAAGTCAGAAATTAGTTTGAGCAGTTGTGAAATAATATGTGTATTGAGCCAAGGACCTGAGATTAGTGTTTTGTCCAGACACATAGAACAAGATGGCATCACCCATTATTCAACAAACCAAGCCATTACAAGCTGTAACTTGCAATGTTCCTGAAACCAATGAAGAACAGGCTCAGTAGTACCTTGAAGCCAACATTGTGCAAATATCAACCCATGACATGAAACTAATGAATGTAGAATTACAGCAGTAAAATCTGTTTTTGAAGATTATGAAATGATGACATCTTTAACTTTTTATGCATCTGCAATGAATATTGGCACTTGCCCTTTAAAAATTTCAAGGAAATAAAAAAAATCTCTATATAGTCAGAATATCTCAAGAAGTGATTATTTTTTTTCTCAGCGAAGCAAAGCTAGAGTTAGCAAGCTCTGTGGCACTAAATGCCATATTCCAGAACAGAGGTGACCAACACTACCACTGTGCCTGAACGCATCCTATGTATACACACACAGACCACCAGAGATGCTGTTCTAACATGCTGATCACACTGTGTAAACACAGTGTTAGAAGCAGGATGAAATGTCATACCATAATATATCATCATAATGAGCTTTTAAAAATGTTTCGGATCATTTCAAATGTAAAAGTTCTATTGTATTCTTCTGCGCTTATTTGTATGCTTTTCATAATGTCTCATTTATTTATTTAATTTTGAATGATTTGTGTCATTCTCCCCAAATGTAACATGGTAAATGGACTGCACTTATATAGCGCTTTTGTATCGACCACTCAAAGCGCTTCCCACTACAGGTGACATTCATCCATTCACACACACATTCATACAGCACTTGTTCTATAATATACAAAGTGCCCTCTAACACATACACACACATTCATACTCCGATGCTACATGGGGGTCAATCTGGGGTTCAAGGGTGCTTCGACACGCGGACTGGAGGACCACCGACTGGAAAGTTGGTGGGCGACTGCTCTACCTCCTGAGCTGCCGCCGCCATCTGAATCATATCGTACCACATGCTGAAATTAGTCTCCTCTCTCCTGTTGGATCCAGGCATGGCTGCCAGAGATGTGGCCCAGGCTCTTAAGTCCTTGGCCTCAGGTGCCAGAGGAGTTGCTGCCACCACAGATGACCCACAAGCACGCAACGCCATGCTGGACTGTGCTGGTGACGTCATGGACAAGTCCGCTAATCCTGATTGAAGAAACCAAGAGGGCCATTGCTAAACCAGGAGACGCAGAGAGTCAGCAGAGGCTGGCCCAGGTCAGACACAGACTCAGGGACAGAGAAGGACAGATACATGTGTGAGGGGTGGGGGTGGGGGTGGTGGGGACTGCAGAAGGCTTCCAGTTGACCGCTACAGCAGTTTAGTACTGACTGATCACTCCATCGCTGATAGTTATATAAGATTTCATCTAGATAATGTCATGTAAATATGGCACTGTATCTAGTTGGTCAAGTAACTGTGCTTGCGTGCATGTCTAAGTTGAAAATGAACTAATTTACAGTATACTGCAGATGACAGCATTAGGTTTTTGGTAAGTAGTGACATGAGAACACAAACATGAGCTGTTTGTGAAATTAGATTGTCAGGCTGTTTAGTAATAAGACAAAGGTTCAGTCATGATGAAAATCTACTTGCAGAGACATGTAATGTGCTAGACTACATTCAGAACAGTGTGTGTGTGTGTGTGTGTGTGTGTGTGTGTGTGTGTGGTGTGTGTGTGTGTGTGTGTGTGTGTGTGTGTGTGTGTGTGTAGGTGGCTAAGGCAGTGTCCCAGGCCCTGAACAGATGTGTGAACTGCCTTCCTGGCCAGAGGGATGTGGACAATGCCATCCGCACTGTGGGTGAAGCCAGCAAGACCCTCCTGGCTGATTCGGTCAGTACAGAAGACGTGCTGCATTATTTTTACTTGATACTTGAAGATTCTCTATATTGTGTTCCAGAAAAAGGGTATTGCGAAAACTCTTGAGTGTGTTAACCCTGAGTTGAAGGAAATGCTGAGTTGTCAGTTCTAAGAACTGAGATCACTATAACAGAGTCAGTTTTCGCAGCAATCTATTGAAGCTAGCCTGTTCACCAGCAGTTTCTCTCCCTCTCCTCTTGCTGAGCCTGAAGAAGCTATCTGACATAATGTTTCATTTCCTCATCCATACAGTCCATATCAAAGTGCAGATCAGAGCACATTAATTGGCCAGTTTATGTCGGGAAAAGATCAAAGTCCTGGTTGAATTTTAGTTTGTTATCCAAGAGTGCCCCTGCACTGAAGCAATCACTGTCACTCTTTAAATAACAAATCAGTTTGAAACTTTAGACATGCTGCATGATCATTGAATGATCATAGAATTTCACATATGCAATGACTGAGGACTGTGCTGAATTAAATCTAATTATGGTAACTTACTGGCCCTTTTATCAAACTCAGGATACTTCACTGCTGCTGTGTTTTGAAATGTGCATTAATGCAACACATTAATCTTTCTGACTCCACTGGATTAAAATGGAGGCTCTGCTCTTTATTTACCTGTTGTCATGGTGAACCATAGTGTCAGATCTCTATTGATGACTCCTTTTTCCATTCACTGTCCATACACAGAATACACACTGAACATACAGAGTTGACTGGACTAACTCTCATCAGCTGTTTCCTACCATGGTTATTAGTCAGCTCAGAGTTCAGGGTTCAGTTCAGAGTTTGTTGTTTGCCTGTTGTTTGTCATAGTTTCTTTGATCTACTTTTCCTTCCCTCTTTCTCTTGTCCCATGCCATAAAATCAGATAACAAAACTGTATGATCTGTACCCAGATATTCTCCTGATGGTGACTGTAACATCCAAGTTAAAACTTTAAACATGCACTAAACAATATATTTTTTGTTAACATGATTAGATGACTGTGTGTAAGGTGAAAGGTGCTGCTTGTAGTGATGAACCCACAGAGAATGATTACTCTCTCTGCAGCTCCCCTAAGCTCCACAAAGCTTTTTAAAAAAAAATGTGTAATTATTTTGGATTTATGACCCTCAAATCTACTATGTTCAGAGAAACAGCTCTAAAAACCCACTGAACACTACTTGCTCAACAGCCAGCAACAGACAGACACAGTGAGAGACTGGCTGGTGAACATGGTGGAACCTTTAGCAGCTAAAGAGCCAGATGTTTCACTCAGGAGATGGTAGAGACCAAAAATGCAGCTAGAAGAGAGTGAATAGTTATTATGAATACTTGTGAATACTTACTAACAATTTAATATGAATTAAATATTTTTTGTATATAAATTACATTTTCTTTGTCTAGTTGTTCATATATTTATTTTATTTCCCATTGTTGTATTCTAAATTCTCAGAATGGTTTGATTTTATTTCCTCTTCTCCTGTGCTACACTGACTCTATCTTCCATGTTGCCTCTTACAGCTCTCATTATTCTCCTCTTCCCCTCTGTAGTTCCCATCCAGTGGAAGGAGCTTCCAGGAGGTACAGGCTCAGCTCAACGAGGTAGCAGCCGGTCTGAACCAGTCAGCCAATGAGGTGGTCCAGGCATCCAGAGGGACCACCCAGGACCTGGCCAGGTCCACCAGCAAGTTTGGACAGGACTTCAGCAACTTCCTGGAGGCTGGTGTTGACATGGCCGGAACATCCCAGGTCAGTATGATGAGAAAATATTTACACAGTTACACATCAGTGAAGCTGCTTTTTCCAGAGTGTATTTTAATTGAGTGAGTATTTGGGAGTGTATTTGTGTGTGTGTGTGTGTGTGTGTGTGTGTGTGGTGTGTGTGTGTTTTCATGGTAATGAAGGATCATGTCATATTATGAGGATAAGTAGCAGCATAGGTCATAAGATTTGGAGGCATAATCATTTAATTTCAGCATTTTTAAATAGCAGTTGTATGGTATGGTTTACTATAACCATAAAGTTCTTCCTCCTCTCCTCCAGTCTAAAGAGGACCAGACACAGGTGGTGTCCAACCTGAAGACAATCTCCATGTCATCCAGCAAGCTGCTCCTGGCAGCCAAAGCTCTGTCTACTGACCCCAGCTCCCCCAATCTCAAGAACCAGCTGGCAGCTGCCGCTCGGTAAGGATATTTGCTCTCTGTTTCTTTGTTTGTCTTTTTTTTAATGCCTATCTGTCTGTTACATCTCTGAGTCTCTCTCATCTCTTGGTGTCCACAGGGCGGTTACAGACAGTATCAACCAGCTCATCACCATGTGCACTCAGCAGGCCCCAGGTCAGAAGGAGTGTGACAATGCTCTCAGAGAGCTGGAGGTATGGATCAAGTCTGGTTATGCTGTTCATAAAATCACCAGTTTAAATCAGGCCTGTATCCATGAGCCAGCAGCTGACTGGGACTGGTTTATATATGACAGCTGAACTTCACTGTATGAGCTGGACTGTTAATACTTAAGACTGTAAATGGTTTGATGTGAATTGCTGGAGCAATGACAGATCCTATCCTGTATGGCTCCTAGCTTTCAGATTATCATAGATAGCATCCGAAAAAATTACTGATAATGAGAAAAAGGAAAATGATGAACCGTGATTTAAGTCCAGCACGTAAAAGCACAGGTCAAGAGAGTCAGCTGAGAGTGTTTCTTTTGTGCGTTTGTGTTGATGACTGTGTTGTGTCTGTGTGCAGTCAGTGAGGGGGATGCTGGAGAACCCGACAGAGGCCGTCAGTGAGCTGTCGTACTTTGACTGCATCGACAGTGTCATGGAGAACTCTAAGGTAGAGGACACATCACTGCAGCTCCTCTGCTGCGTTTGCTTCTCCATCTTCCATCATTTGTTCTCATCTTGTTTTCTGTCATCACACTCCTCATTTCTTTACGCCTTTGCAAAAGCAAATGTCGAAGTGTTGTAAAAAAAGCAACATCACTGTACTTTATCTTACAACAGATGAGGCTTTGCTGCACTAATGCATGCATTTATTTATAAGAGGAAGGTCTGTCCCAAGTGAAAATACTGCTTTCCCTCAGTCATCTTCAAAACATTTAACCCTGTTCTGTCATTTCTTTGTCTGTCCACTCACTGTGCTATGAAATAGAAGATGTACAGCAGAGTGTGCAGTTTGTCACTGTTTTAAGAAGGGCTGAGGATCTTCTGGAATTTGTATGATATTAGTGCTTATATAATACCTATGTTTTGTCATTGATACCAAAAGGTTTTTTTCTGCAAACACCTTTTCATTGACCAAAGGAAGCCAAAGTTCTCACATTTTAAATGTTGCCAAAATACAAGCAGCTGTACACAAAGTACTTAAATAAAATTAAGAGTTTTTTAATTGAATTCAGGAACTGACTGGTCAAAAATTTATTGAACAAATAAATCCGTTTGAGCAAATATTTGATGCCAGCTTTCAGAACCTGGCTGTTTGATATCCTCTGCTATCAACACAATGGATTCATTACCAACAAAGTGCTGAGGTTTGATGGCCACCTATCATGGTTGTGCATTACTCCTTGACCTTGTGTTTTGCTTGTGACTTTTTGTTTTTCCCAGTTTGCTCAGTGAATTACTTGTCTTTAGAAGCAGAGAAAGATAAAGAAAAAATTGTCAAAACTAAACCATGTCTCTGATGTGAAACTCTGATTTCCTTTGACAGGTCCTTGGTGAGTCCATGGCTGGCATTTCCCACAATGCCAAGAACTCCAATTTGCCAGAGTTTGGTGATTCAGTCAGTGCTGGCTCCAAAGCTTTGTGTGGTCTGACTGAAGCAGCTACACAGGTAAAATCATTTTCAGGATTTAATTATTGCTGTAGTCTGGTGACACTTAGAGACACTAGCTCAGAGACAGAGGGGGTGTGTGTTTAAATTGTGTTTGTAATAAGTGCACCTGTAATACTTTGACAGTGTAAACTGATGAGTGATGTTTGATGATCCTAGGCTGCCTATCTGGTGGGAGTATCAGACCCCAATAGTTCAGCAGGTCAGAAGGGCCTGGTGGACCCTGCTCAGTTTGCCCGGGCGAATCAGTCTATTCAGATGGCCTGCCAGAACCTGGTGGACCCAGCCTGCACACAGTCTCAGGTACATACTGAACTCTCTGACAAATCAGGCTAGTGGCCAAATTTCTCATCATCTCAGTTAGTTGGTCTTCATGTGGTTGAGTACATCCTTGATTCACTCCTGTGCACCGTTTCTTTTCTCAGGTGCTCTCTGCAGCCACCATTGTGGCCAAACACACCTCCGCACTGTGCAACGCCTGCCGCCTGGCCTCCTCCAAAACACCCAACCCTGTTGCCAAGAGGCAGTTTGTCCAGTCAGCCAAAGAAGTGGCCAACACCACTGCCAACCTGGTCAAGTCCATTAAGGTTTGTAGTCCTTTTGAAATTCAGTGTCAATTAAATGAAGACGATATAATCTGTGTTTAGTGAAAGCAAATGTCTGGTTTGCATTTCTTCACCGTTCTTAACCTTAAAAACAAACTAGTCTTTACAGTTGGCATCAGACCAAAGCAAAAGTGCCTTTAGCTGTCCTCAGTGGCAAGACTCAAAGGCAAGGTGACAAGCCTGTCGTCATATAGAGAGGCGAGACATGATGAACTGTACAAATGGTTATAATGGTGGACACCTTCACATACCCTGGTCTCTGCAACATTTGTTGTGTTCTTGTCAGTTGTACATATAAAAATCTCTGCAAGAAGTTGTTTCAAGGATGGAAAAAGAAAGCTTGAGAGAGAAGTTCAATCCCTGCCTTCTCTGAAAAAAACAAACAAAAAAAACATCACTGCTCACCTGAAGTTTGCCAGAGAACAGTTTGACACACCACACTGGGGAAATGGAATGAAATGTGACTGATTACTGCATATGTGTAAAAAGGACACTGCATATCAATGTGAAAACCTCACTGCAATGATGAAGTGAAGGGAACATCATGAATTGGAGGTGCTTTGCTACCCCTGGATCTGGACAGCTCACCATCATCAAGGGAAAAATGGATTCCCAAGTCAGCTGAAGCTCAGTAGAAGTTGGTTGATATTGAAATTCTTTTGTGTTTCCCCCAGTTACTACACAGCAAACCTGGGAAGAGGTAGTATTACAGCCAAAAAAACGTGCATAAAGAGGGGGGTGAATAGGGGGTAAACAGGAGATGTGTTAGAAAAGGACTGTCCAAGAGGTATAGCCTCTTCCAAAGTTCTACTTGAGCCACTTTAGCACCAGGGTCATACCGATAGTGTCATTGTGTCTAAAATGCCATGTCCCCTGTGCAGGCCTTGGATGGAGCCTTTAACCAGGAGAACAGAGAGAAGTGTAAGGCTGCTACTGGTCCTCTGATAGAGGCTGTGGACAACCTGACTGCCTTCGCCTCCAACCCTGAGTTTGCCAGCATTCCTGCTCAGATCAGCCCAGAGGTATGTATTTTTGCCATTAATCAGTGCTATTGTTCTGTCTGTGACTTTTACAACTATTTAACCAATGAAAAGTACTTTCACAAGAGCTTGTAGCTAAATCTTGCTGTGGTCACTTATTTAAAAAAAAAAACAGGGTTTTTTCTTTTTTCAATTTCTTTTCCTGCAAATGAACAGTTTTGGACATACAAAGTTTCCATCTGATAGCAGCAATAAGCGAATAGCATGGAAGCAGTTTGAGAGTGTTACTACTTCTATTTTTATGCCTCTTCTGCTGTGGCTGGGGGCATTATGTTTTCTGGTTGTCTGTCTGTCTCTACTTCCCCTTCTTGTGAACACAGCATCTCAGGCATGCTTCAAGGAAATGCGTACAAATTTGGCACGTTCAATTGGACTCAAAGATGAAGTGATTTCATGGTCAATTGTCAAGGTCACTTGAAACAAAACAAAACACGTTTTTGGCCATGACCTCGCTAATGAACTGCAATTGTTCTCCGTTCTGTGCTCAGAGATTGCAGTTGAGTCAGTAAGGGGAAAGCACTCATGAGTGTGTGTACCCAGAAGTTACCAGAAACATTAAATCTCATGTAGTTCCTTCCTGTGTCTCTAAACCCAGCTTCAGTCTTTCTTATACTAGCCCTTTTCATGCTCATTTCCTCTCACCTTTCTCAGGGTCATGCAGCCATGGAGCCCATCCTGGCAGCCGCAAAGACGATGCTGGAGAGCTCGACAGGCCTTATCCAGACTGCCCGCTCTCTGGCTGTCAACCCCAAAGACCCCCCTAAATGGTCAGTGCTGGCCGGACACTCCAGGACTGTGTCTGACTCTATCAAGAAACTCATCACCAACATGAGGTAAGCTCTGCTGCTGCTAACACTATTGACTGGGCAGCCTCTCACTGTCCCTTTAGTTTTATTTTAATTGTATATATCCTCCACCTCATGTGTGTATTTGTACAGAGAAAAGGCTCCTGGCCAGAGAGAATGTGACGATGCAATTGAGGTGCTGAACGGCTGCATCCGTGAGGTGGATCAGGCTTCTCTGGCTGCTATAAGTCAGCAGCTAACACCCCGAGAGGACATCTCCATGGAGGTAAACACACAGGCACCCATGAACACAGACACACACGCAGAGATATATGCATATACACAAGTAAGTGAGTATGTTAAGAATGAGCTTCCATGCTTTTATGTATTGTTTTTAATGCAAGCATCATTACCTACTACAACCACAATTAAGGTAGTAATTATTTCAGGGGATTTGTACTGTACTGTACTGTAAAAGTGTTTCTGTCATTGTGCCCACCTTTTTGTACGATAATCTAAGAAGTATTCAGTCAGTTAAATGATGAGTCAAAACTCTGTAATGTGACTCAGAGTACATTGTTCCTGGCATCTGTGATAATTCTATTAGCATCCATAGAGAATGATGGTAAATGCTTGTTTGAATGGAGGAAGGAATAATGTTACATGTGTGTTTGTCACAGGCTCTCCATGAGCAGATGGCTGCCTCAGTCCATGAGATCAGTAACTTGATTGATCCTGTAGCTGTGGCTGCTCGCTCTGAGGCCTCCCAGCTGGGACACAAGGTAAAACACCTGACAACCCTCTATACAGCTGACACCTTGTAACATGAATGACCAGCTGGTGGTCAGTCTAAAGACAGACCAGGGGTATGTCTAATTTGTTCCCCATACACTTGAACAGGTATCTCAGATGGCTAGCTACTTTGAGCCCCTGATCATGGCAGCCATTGGCACAGCGTCCAAGATCCTCAGCAGCCAACAGCAGATGGCTGTCTTAGACCAGACCAAGACCCTGACAGAGTCAGCCCTGCAGATGCTCTACACTGCCAAGGAGGCTGGTGGAAACCCCAAGGTACTGAATCTGGCAGTTGTCATACAGAGTCCTCTACAGGAGCTGGTAGAAAAACCAGCACTTTAATTTTGAGACTAGGTGCTGTGGGATGGAACAAAGCACAGGACCAGTAATGGTGCATGCAATAATGTGTTTGTGCTGATGTTAGCAGCAGCTTCAGTTGTCAGTCTGCTCCTCACAACAGTATACAGTAATACTGTGAAAAATATCGTATTATCCACAAACCTGACATTCATTATCATTGTTATATGGATAACACAAAGATCCATGTTCCATTATAGATATGTTTTAAAAACCAATGTAGATCAACTCATATCTAGTCTAGTGTTGAATGTTGTCATGGCACAGATAGCTCTTTGTGTTAGAAGATTAATGCAGCATGTACAGATATTACAGCAGTGTACAGAATAGGCTTAACTGTTTAGCTTGGCTTGTAACAGTCACTCGACAGTGGACATTCAGAAACATTTGCTTGGTTTAACTTGGTGCTGGTACTTACATTATATATATACTCTATATGTAATATTTCTTTTGCCAGAGAAGTTAGCTCAGTGATCTGCTAAACAGAGGCATCAGGCATCCCAGTCAGCTGCCTGCAATGTAAAAAGCAAGACTTGCAGTGGTTATGTTTTGTTGTGAATATCAATGAACCCTGTGCTTTTTGTATATTATTGTATTTTATTCAGTTTAACTTAGTGAAATTTCCTAGTGCTGAGGTGTTTTAGCAGTCCAGTTGAATATTTCAGCATTACCTACTCAAATGTTCTCTTTTCCAGGCAGCACACATGCAGGAGGCCCTGGAGGAGTCGGTACAGATGATGAAAGAAGCAGTAGATGACCTGGGTGCCACTCTGGCTGAAGCTGCCAGTGCAGCAGGTGCTGTGGGTGGCATGGTGGACTCCATCAATGATGCCATCAATAAAATGGAAGACACACCTTCACTTGAACCTGAAGGCACCTTCGTGGACTACCAGACTACCATGGTTAAAACGGCCAAGGCCATTGCTGTCACTGTGCAGGAGATGGTAAGACATTTTGATCATCCAGAGGCATAATTAGTTCTGATGACAATCCTGAAATAATGCTAAATATTTTAAAACTAAAGATGAGTTAAATCAATTCTTCTGCACAATAAGACATGGATATGTTGGGAACTTTTTGTAGGTGTGTTGGATTTAATGATGACTGGGAGGAATTTTAGTAGAAGAAATAGACACAGTGAGGTTGTTGTGTAGTTGGAAAACTATGTGCTTTCCATTTGTGCAGATAGCCAGTATTTATTTTATACCTAGCATGCTTCAGCTTATCCTTCACGAACAAATCCATTCATCAAACGGTCAAAACTAAAAATGTCTTTCTGGTAACTAAACTGTCAGGAGGGACTTGAATTTTATCCCATATCAGCAAATCTCAGCAGCAACATGTGTTTGATCCTCCCTCAGACTACAGCAGTGTTTGGGTTAGACAGAGAATGGCTGGGGGAGGGCCACAAGTTCTTGAGTGCACTGCTAACAATGTTTCAAAAATAAGCCAGACTTAACCAGTGGTGGCCATGGCCATCCTGGGCCACTGCTGACTTATTTCTGCTTCCTGCAGTGTTTGTTTTCTGTTCTCATAATAATGTCAAAGCACTTATTGTTGTTGTTTTTTTTTTTTAATAACTGGTTTACACCTGGTAGACTAAGTAGTAGGTACTCAACAAAAATATTTTCTCATCTCTCTTAAGGTGACCAAGTCTAACACCAACCCAGATGACCTAGGAGGATTGGCCAACCAGCTGACTAATGAGTTTGGAAATCTGGCAAATGAGGCCAAATATGCAGCCATTACTGCAGAGAACGATGAAGTAAATAAAACCTAACCTACTTCAGCATGTTATTCTTTCAAGAGACTCTTTACAGGCTATGCCAACGCCATGTATCTCTCTCTCCATCCTTTTTATGTCTTTCTTTGTTTCTAGATTGGTTCTCACATTAAGAAGCAGGTGGGTGAGCTGGGTTTCAGCTGCACTGGCCTGGTGACGAAAGCTGGAGCTCTGCAGTGTAGTCCCAATGACTCGTTCACCAAGAAAGAGCTGATTGAAAGTGCCCGCAAAGTCTCTGAGAAGGTTAGACCGCAAGCAATCTCTTTATTTCTTTTCTTCAATGAATTTTTAGGCATTTCATTAAACATCAATAGTGAAGAGATGATGGGAAACAAGGGTGCAACAGATGCCGCTGTTGCAGAACGACCCTGGATATGTTTTTAATACACTTACATTTTGAGATTTCACTTTGCCCCATTCATGGGGTTTCATGGGCATAGTAAAGCCAACGTCCTCATTGCAGATTTGTCCTCTCCCTGCAGGTCTCCCATGTGTTGGCGTCGCTGCAGGCAGGAAACCGTGGCACCCAGGCCTGCATCACAGCAGCCAGCGCTGTGTCTGGAATCATTGCAGACCTCGACACCACCATCATGTTTGCCACTGCTGGTACTCTGAACAGAGAGAATGCGGAGACCTTCGCTGACCACAGGTACTAATCACTATAGAGACCCTCTGTAGTGACCCAAAGTGAAACTAGAACTGCTGGGTTCTGTTAAGTAAGAAATCAGAAGCACTGACATTTGAAACTATGCAAATAACAAACAGTATGTCATGTTGTTCATATGTCTAGATAAGGCTGGTAGAATTAGTTAAAACAATTAGTTTATGTTGTTGTTTTTAGCAGCCTTTAAGGAGCACCATGTGCCACCTTATTCAAACATGTCGGCATAACAGCAGGAAAGAGAGGACTAAACACTTCAGATGTTGTTAAACAGCCAAGATTACAGCTACAAAGCTGGAAAAATGACTTTAGGAGAGAGCATTGGTGAGTTTTATAGATATGGACAAAACCAAGTTACAAAGACAACACAAGAACCCATGCTGCCACCTGTGTAGTTTGTTCATTGATGAGTGTAGTTTCTCAGTGATCAAAATCATTGCAGTTTCAGTTTCTTGCAGTTTTAAAATGTATGTGCGGGGCAGTACTGAAGTTCCTCAGTGACAGCTGGTGACTCTGTTATCTTAATGTCTGCAGAGAATGCATCCTGAAGACAGCTAAGGCTCTAGTTGAGGACACCAAGCTGCTGGTGTCTGGTGCTGGAGCCAGCCAGGAGAAACTGGCCCAGGCTGCCCAGTCATCAGTGACCACCATCACCAAACTGGCTGATGTGGTCAAACTGGGAGCTGCCAGCCTTGGTTCTGAAGACCCAGAGACCCAGGTACAGACCACAGAGCTGTGTGTCAGAAAGCATGTTGCATGTTTGTTAATTGTCTTCGCAGTTACCACAGAGCACTAGCTTTCAACCTTCTGAAGGATACATCTTCATAAACACAGCTGCAGCCCCTGAGCTACAGCAGAGCTGCTACTTTGTGTCTTGGTGCAATCACTTTCCTACGTGAAGGCGTCAAGTAAAACTGTAAAGTACTGTGTTCTGTACTCTACAGGTGGTCCTGATCAATGCAGTGAAAGATGTGGCCAAAGCTCTGGGTAACCTCATTAGCACCACCAAAGCAGCTGCAGGCAAACCCCATGATGACCCCAGCATGCTACAGCTGAAGAACTCTGCTAAGGTAAGATACGAAACCCAAACTCCCATGAGACTCCTCTACAGCAGCACACTGCTTCCATTTTATATTCACACCTTCACCTTAGGGGAAGGATAAAATGATGAAGTGATGACATTTTATAAGGTCAGCTTTACAATGATTTCATAATGTCAATATAAGTCAGTGAGCAGTTTTTTTTCTGCTCATCAACTATGCTCATATGATCTGAACTGTTGTTGCAGGTAATGGTGACCAATGTAACATCCCTCCTGAAGACTGTGAAGGCAGTGGAGGATGAAGCCACAAAAGGGACCAGAGCTTTGGAGGCAACTATTGAGCACATCAAACAGGAGCTCACTGTGAGTAATTACACTCTTGAAATGGAAATGTTCTGTTATCAATATCTTTGTCAAGATTTGGAGCGAATGTATCTGTACTGATCCAACCAGTAGGAGATGGTGTAGCCTAGTAACAGCTAAAACCAGACCCCCTCCAAGAAGGATTAAATTAGAATACTGATCTGGTGTCTGATTATGTGGCATAAAATTCACTTAGCTACCAGTTAAACAGTCCCCTTTTCTTTTACCATACAGGTGTTCAGCAGTTCTGACCCACCACCAAAAACAACAGCACCTGAGGAGTTCATTCGTATGACTAAAGGAATCACTATGGCAACAGCGAAGGCAGTGGCTGCTGGGAACTCTTGTCGTCAGGAAGACATCATTGCCACGGCCAACCTCAGCAGAAGGGCCATCGCTGACATGCTGCACTCCTGCAAGGTACACAGGAGGTCACGACTCACACACTGGAGAAGAGTGTTAGTTATCTCACAGGTTGTTTGAGAACAAAAATCATTTGGAAAAGTATGGGTTGATTCTGAATATGCTTTAAGAAATATTTTAACATTTTGATCTTAAAATAATGCAGGGATAATTAGTGCATATCATCCATCCCTATGTGTGTGTACCACTGAGCTACTCATTGTAACCCCTGATTATAAAACATGTTCTTTTACAGTTGTTTGTCGCTAATTTACATAATTTCATAACTGAATTCTCATTTATAAAGTCACCTTGGTTTTGAAGGATTTGATTATTACAATATCTGCTGTCTCTGGATTAATAGACTAACTCAGCAACATAGTGTTACATTACTATAGTTTTTAAAATCTCTCTCTCACCTTTAGTACAAAGTTACTTTTGAATAATGTTTACAAATAGGTTGGTACGGTTTCTTCCCAGCTTATAAATCTCATCAACTCAAACATACCATTCACTGTCATGTTTCTCATGAAAGACCAGATTGTTTCCCTTTTGTCATTATAAGCATTACATTTTAACATACAGAATACTACTGCCCAAACTAATGTTGAATTCTGTCTGTTTGCTCTTTCAGGAAGCTGCTTACCACCCAGAGGTTAGCAAAGAGGTCCAGATGAGAGCTCTGCGCTACGGCAATGAATGTGCCTCTGGATATCTGGGACTACTGGAGCATGTGTTGGTGGTAAGACATCATTACCTACACACAAAAATGCACACAAACACTTTGCTTTCAGCACATTAAAGTGCTACCCATCGGCCCGTAGTGGTCCCTAAAAACACTTCCTGACTTGGAGAGAAGTGGTTGAAATGTAGAAACTGCAGCCCTGCATTACAGTGGCCATGTCACACCAACACTGTGTGGACATGGCCGTGGTGACTAAGTGTTTATTTTTACTAGTTAAGTTGGAATAGACATAGAGAACTGGGTATTTAGAATAACTAGCTATAATCATAGTGAAGAAAAGTGAAATAAACAAATAAAAATCACCTCAAAAAACTTAACTCTCATTGGTGAAATGGCCTTGGTGTGAAAATTAACTATCTGAGTTAAACTGTTGATTTTGCATGTACATAATAACACATTACCTATTACCTCTGTCTTATGCAAACCACCTGTAGTATCTGATGGAGATTATTTTAGTTAATGTTTTTTTACTGTAGTGTCAACATGTAGTTATTGTGCTGACCCCTGACTTATAAAACAGAACACACAGATTAAACAGTGACTGAGACCTCACACCAGACAGCTGTATTACTTAGTAGGAGAAGCCATTGTGCACTCACCATATCCACTCTGAGCAGTGGTCCTCGTAACACATTGTTAAAAGGGTATGAAATGAGTAATGCCATTGACCTTGCACATATGACTTCTCTGCTGGTCACTGTGATTGTGCTCCTAAAATAGAGCCCTAAAAGAACCTTTTAAAAGCACTGACAAAAGTGACATGTATAAACACCTGCATGGTCAAATCAAGCCATAACTTTTCCTTACCATTTCTTCCAATATCTTTATTGTTTTTTCCTCCGCAGCCTCCTGTGCTACACTTTGACACTTACACACATTAACACTAAGGCCCTGTCCTATATTAAAGCTGTCTGTATCCATGGCCACATGAGCAGGGTGGGGATGCCTTGCTGAGCAGCACCTCAGTAGTGTAATAGCAATATTTCTACATCCCAGTGTGAATTCATTCCAGTAGTGTGGGGAGAGATAGGGTTCACAGCATGATGGCTGCATGCATACAAACCTTTCCTCTATATGTCTGATGTCAGTGGTCATGTTTTTGATGACCTATTTTCTTTCCTTTTCCTTTTCCCAATGCTCTGTCAATGTTCTTTTAAACTTGTGGCTCACTGATGTCGGTGCAAGCCGGTGAGTACCCTGCATGATTGACCTGCACAAGTGTGGGGATGCATTGGTTGAACACTTTACTGAGTACTTTATACCACAACAATCCTGCAGAATACCATCAGCGGCATGTTAGCAGATGTCAGGCCAACTCTGCTTAGGGACAGGAAGAGGGTGTTTCGGAAAACTTACCTTTACCTCTCATAAGGCTGCAGTCGTCAAGGTTGTCAGAGTCATGAGGTGAAGGAATCAGACTCAGCTGGAGGTATTTGAACACATTCCTGAGATGGCCACCAGTGGTTATATAAATTTAGACTGATGTTAGACTTGACTGTGCAGTTGCACTGTCAGTCTTTCTGCTCTGAGCATTCTGGGGGGTGTGGGGGTGGCATTATATGTATGTGGTGGTGTCCGCTGCTGTTTTGGTGTTGTCTTTGGTTGTTTTGGTGACCTCTCAGTCAGATATACTAAGAGATACACTCACCATGCCTTTTGTGCATGTGTTTCAGAACTGCCTGTTTTATGCTGGCACGGTTGTTGCCAACTGATTGATCAAAAGTGAAAAAACAAAGCTGTGCATTTTTTAAAGATTAAAGGCAAACATGAAATGAAAAAACCTTGACAGTTGACAGTTCACTCTTGGTCTTGCAAACAACAGTTGCTAAAACTCCATGTAATGCCCACGTAGTAGCTTTTTCTGGAGCTTTTGAAATTGAACTGCACAGGGTAAAATTTTCTAAGTTCAGTCACTAAGAGGACCTGACAGACAAACTCAGTGATGAATTTCCTCTGAACAGAATTAAAATGACTGAACAGCACGCATAGTTAAAATCACCTCTGGATGTATCCCCTAAATGTAAACCGGTAGATACTTGTTTCCACTTTGATGTTAAGGTATATTTTTTTGTGATTAAGTGTTAAAAAAATCATAGATGAAACAGTCCAATATGCACTGTGGATGTAATCTGAGCCTGTGATCCTGGAACAGAACAAGAACCAGTCTGCCTGTCCACATAGTCTCTCTCTCTAATATTATTAAGAGAATGGTCTAGACTTGACTTGACAACTCTCTCTGGTCCTTGACCTCTGTAGGAATCACAGTACTGCCACTGACCTGCTGATCATGTTGCTGAGTGACATTGATGTCTTGCTATCAAATGAACGCACAGCGAACCTCACAGAATCACTGATGAATTAACCTTTTTTAGAATCGATGCATGGAGTTGTGTGTCTTAGTGTGACATAAAACATGCCATACATCCTGTTTCCCTTGGTCTAATATTGTCAGCAGTAGAGCTCAGGTACTGGTGTGCTCTCAACACATGTGTCATCTGAACATGTGTGTACCAGTTTGTTGGTGTGCAGTCATTTTGGATGTGTTTGCCCATGGCTTTAGTTTGGCCAGCTGCATGCATTCCTGTGCAGTTACGTCCTTGTCTCTATCTTCTCATGACAACACATTTGAATAAACTTGAGCTGGGTATGGGCTGAGCCCTGTTAATGCCCTGCACCTGTCACACACCGCTCCAACCTGAATACTGCATGTCCACCTAGGACAGTCTGAGGACACCAGCTGTAACCCAAATGCATCTGAGCACCAACAAATCAAACCAGTCTGCCATTATTTTCATTCACATATGAGATGGCGGTAACATTAATTGGCTTATTAGGAACAGAAGTTGACTGTCTCATTTCCTCCCTGTATTAGTTGTTTGATGTAAGCTGCAACCCGGCTCAGGATTTTGGCAAGGCGGGGGTGTGGGGTGTGGAGATTGACTGACATCTTGTGAGTCCAGTCAAGGTCTGCTTCATCAAATCATCGCCTTTTAGGGGGCAGCCGTAGTTTGAGGTTGTGCTGATCAATGTTCCTCCTAATTTTTCATGTGTCTGAGCATACACACAAACTCCCTGAGAATTCTATGGACCACTGTGAGCAACATCAGACGTGCACACTGTAATTTTATGCGCTACATAGTTTTGCTGTGGCACGGAGAAAGCGGGAGCAGTGCGTGATTGCGCAGGCGCGCAGCTTAGAGAGAACATTGGTCCTGATGTAAGCACACTGGTGTTTACACCTGAAGAAGTCTTGGTTTTATACCTTATACTAAAAATCTGTGGTCACATTAGTGCCTCCCCCAAAATCCCTTTACTGTACATTATATACAACTCTTGGTGTTTGAGGTAATAATATGTCAGATTATGATAATATTAATCCTACACATTCAAAGTCCCCCAGTGCAAGCCGTAGGTCTTGAGTGCATGGACTGTGTCACTAAGTGCACCCGCTGTTAATTTAGATACAGCAGTGCAAAGTGCAAAAAGCTGATCCTGAATTGAGATGTTTTGTTGAGTTGACAACAGCTCAACAAATGACAAATCCACTTCTCCAGGAAATCATAACTGGATGGTGCAGAGCGGCATAACATGAACACACAGGACCACAGATCTGCAGAGAGAGGCAGATGATGTGGGTTTTTATTTAACTCCTATAATCGTGATAGAAATGATGAAGCTGTTATGACCACATCACTCTTTGTCTGTTTCAGTTTTATTTCTACTTTATCTCATGTCATAAACGGGCATCATCATTCAGTAAAATGTGAAAATGTGACAGCAGTGTTTACACTGTAATGTATTTTTTGCCATAAAGAAAGCTGGAAAGAAGGCAATGATAGACTTATGATCCACACAGACAAACAACCACTCACACCAAAATTGTTCAAATTAATGTTTTCCTTCATCAGTATACACTCAGTACCCTATAATGATGAAGCAGAGAGAATTTTAGAATTATTTTGCACATTTTTTAAAAATGAAAAACTGAAACATCACATTGACATTACTCAGTACTTAGTTGAAGCACCTTTGGCAGCAACTGCAGCCTTGACAAAAGTATTCAGATCCTTTGCAATGACACTCGAAATTGAACTCAGGTTCCTCCCATTTCTCTTTATCATCTTTGAGATGTTTCTACACCTTGACTGGAGTCCACCTGTGGTAAATTCAGTTGATTGAACGTGGTTTTGAGGGGGACACACCTGTTCTGTATAAGGTCTCACAGCTGACGATACATATGAGAGCAAAAATCAAGCCCTGAGGTTGAAGGAACCTGCCTGCAGAGCTCAGAGACAGGAGTGTTTTGAGGCACAGATCTGGGGAAGGCTACCAAAACCAATTCTGCTACTTAGAAGTTCCCGTTCGCAAGAGCACAGTGGCCTCCATAATTCTTAAATGGAAGAGCCTGGAACAGCCAGTTGTTCAGTTTGGTCTCAATTCCTAAGCGCTCATTAGCTGCCCAATACCAACAGCAACAGAGCAAAGTACAGTGATATCCTTAATGAAAACCTGCTCCAGAGCACTAAGGACCTCAGACTGGAACAAAGGTTCACTTTCCAACAGGATAATGGCCCAAAGCACATACTAAAGACAACACAGGAGTGGCTTAGGGACCTCTGACAATGCCCTTAAGTGGCCCAACCAGAGCTCTGACTAGAACCCAATCGAACACCTCTAGAGAGACCTGAAGATGGCTGTCCACTGAAAGTCCCCATCCAGCCTGACAGCCTGAGAGTATCTGCAGTACAAAATAGCAGAAAATCCCCAAATCCAGGTGTGGAAAGCTTGCCCCAAGACGATTTGAGGCTGTAATCAGTGCCAAAGGTACTTCAACCAAGCACTGAGTAAAGGCTGTGAATACTTATGTCAATGTAATATTTTTCTTTTTTAAAAAATCTTAATAAAAAGTAAAAACTTCTAAATTCTCTTTTTGCTCTGTCAATGTGTGTAGATTAATGAGGGGAAAATTATGATTTTAGCAAAAGGCTGCAACATAACAAAATGTGAAAAAAGGGAAGTGGTCTAAAGACTCTCTCAATGCACTCTATGTGTCCTGCTCCCATACAGTATTAATGCAGCTGTGGGTAACAGATATTATATAACAATCACTCAGATTCATTTATAGATCAGTGCCGACTGATTTACAGATGTTCCTGCTTTAAACACAATCAACATCAATTTTCTATATCAAATGAAACATCTCTCCTGGATGAGGAGTGATTAGATAAATGATTTATTTACAGTTTAAGACTCCATCATTGCTCTATTTTTGCTCCATGTATTAAGTTTGCTTGTGTCGATAACATCACCTCAGATTGATGGTACTCCAGAAACGTGAATCTGAGACATCAGAACAAAGTTCCAAACACATTTTTTTCTTCCACAATACCAACTCAGTTTGCGCTGTCTGTAGCATGGCCTGTTTGTGCCTCTCCCCTAACCTGTGCACAGTTCAGTCTGTACTGGACACTAAAATACCATATAGATGTGCAAAGTGAATTTCAATATCAGGAAAATATCAGTCTGTTTGAAGTGCTGCTTGCACTGGTCATTGCGCCACCACGAAAATAAGGAGGATGTAGTTTCCTCCCCAGCATCAAGCTGTATATATGTACACCCAGATAGGTAACAAATAAAAGGGAAAACCCAACATGCAGTGTGTTAGTAGAGAGCTGTTCCATCATGAGCTTCCAAAACATCTTCAGCATTCCTTGTCCTGCTTTACTGTTACAGTAATCTTGATCTATGATACAATGGTGAAGAAGCAAACACATATGTAGATTTCTCTTGTCCTCTGAAGTGTTTGAATTGACGAATATGGATAATAAGGCTGGGATTTGATTCAGGTAAACATGTTAAGCATCAGTGATACAGAGGTTGAGTGTAAAAACAGTTTAATTAAAGGTGATTTTCTTTCTTCACCCACAGATCATCCAGAAACCCTCTCATGATCTGAAGCAGCAGTTGGCCAGCTATTCCAAGAGGGTGGCAGGCTCTGTCACGGAGCTCATCCAGGCAGCTGAGGCCATGAAAGGTATTTTAATCTTTGACCTCTTCAACAACAGAGTGTCAAAACTACACTCTCCAGGGCGTCTATTTCTGCCTTAATTTACATGTAATGGTGTTGATGTTCTTATTGATCTGATGCAGTTGAGCTAAACATATTAAAGTTTGAATGGGGTTTCTATTTTAGGAAAACAGTGGAATAATAAGAATGATAACTAGGACATTTAGGAGGGATTGTTGGCTTCTGGCAAAGTTTGAGTGAAGCTGTGTTAGTAGCTTGGATTTGTATGAAGAAGCAGTTAAATGGGAGACATTGTGCAATTGAGGTAAAGTACCAGGACTGAACTGCAACAAAACAGAAAAGAAAAGTTAAAACAAGCCTTTGTCTGAAGGAGAATGCAAAGTTGGAAAGTGAGAAAGAGATGGAGGATGCAAACTATAGTGTTAGAAATGAAAAGAGTTAAAATGAAAGCCATCGTTGAAAGACTTGAAAAAGTTTAAATGTATTGGGATTTCCTATTGTAAGCAAATGCACAGACATCTCACTTAAGAATCCACCAAATGCTGTCTCACTACTGGACCAGTACTGGACTACCAGTCAAAGACCATATTTACTATCAGTCAAGACTCTGCTGAACACTCTGATATAAAGTATTTGTTTGCTGTGTCAAAAATGTGGGATATACTGCAATCTAAACATTTGTCCCTCTTTCTGTTGCTTGGTACTCCTGCCACTTTGTGCCAAAGGAGATGAGTTTGCTTACCTTCTGGCAAAAAATGATGTGTGAAGAGTGAAATTTGAACACTGAGTTTCAGACATTTGTTAGCTCAGCATCAGTTCATATTTAGGTCACTTCATGCAAATGAACACTGACAGTAATTTGAAGTGGGGTTAGTAATTATCCCCCTCAGAGTTCTTCAGTTTCACACAGCTCTGTTCTGGGATCTCCCCCTCTTAAGAGGTGAGTACAAATTACATTGAAGGCGATTCCATAAGTGCGTCATCTGTCAAATGGAGGGAAAGTCACCCTCAGGGCTTCATATCATAGATTAATGTCCCTCTGCTCCAGTTCAACAAACATTAGCTGCAACTGAATCCTGCTGCCCGTCTGTAGGTTCATGGCTTCATTTAACACATGATGCAGATAGCACTGAGAGATGAAGAGCTGTGACTGATATGCAGGATTTGGGTTCAGCAGGATTTTATCACCATCATATTAACCTTAAATGTGAATGTCTTCAAATGTCTACTCAGTGTCAGATAAATTGATGTTATATATTGCAGTATCAACAAACAATATTTATATATTGATCACTGCTAAGTTGCCTAGTGAGATGGGATAAGCTGCTCTGACCTGTGCTGTTAGGAAATAAAGGGCACTCTGGGTTAAATAGGCCAGGTGTGTGTTCATTTTGGATAATGGTGCAGCTCATTGAGGATTGGCTAATATATATATTAATTTGTCAAATTAATATATAATGGGAGGTATATCTGAAAGTATAGGCCTGATATATCTTGCTTAGTAGTCTTGCTCTTGCTCTGTAGTACGTAAATATAAATTCTAAGTAATACAGAGAGCCATAATATCATTACCATTATACCTTATTCAACTAACAGAAATGCTGGGGGAGAATGTAAAATGTAGTGTGTTTTGAGGCACAACTGAGCCAGTGTTGTTGGTGTGTTTTGTAGGTACAGAATGGGTGGACCCTGAGGATCCCACTGTCATTGCTGAGAACGAACTGTTGGGAGCAGCGGCAGCTATTGAAGCAGCTGCCAAGAAACTGGAGCAGCTGAGGCCCAGGACCAAACCCAAGGTTAGGAGGGCTTTTTACAGAGCAGCAGAATTCTCACTGAGCCTGTTAACCTCACCGCAGGGTCACATACAGAGTGTGTGCTGCACATCATCTGTGCCATCAGCTCCTCATACCATGAATGATGGCTGTCCCACTGACATTACCCTGTTGACATTGTAATATTCCCTCCTTTCAAAGTTATTCTAAAACTCCAGCTTTACCTTCGCTGTAGACCAGTCTTGCATAGGATGGAACCTCTCTCTCTCTCTGAATGCAAAGCACTAGAATGCAATGTGTTTATTGACAGTTAGTTTTCTTCTCTCGTAAACAGGAGGCAGATGAGAGCTTGAACTTTGAGGAGCAGATTTTGGAGGCAGCCAAGTCCATCGCAGCTGCCACCAGTGCCCTGGTCAAAGCTGCTTCAGCAGCACAGAGGGAGCTGGTGGCTCAAGGGAAGGTACGTCTGAACCTAACTTAAAGTTGAATATTCTACTCAAGCAACATTTAAATGCTTAACTGTCAGTTTGCACACCATAATTTGCCCTTTAACTATATAATAACACCTGATAGTCCATGTTAGGACACCCTCCTTTCCACCAAAAACTGACTCCACCACACATAGCAACAAGCTGACAGAGAAAAAAAGGTTTTCAGGACTTTAAAGACAAAAACCATGCTAAAGTGTTACCACAAGTTCAGTCTTAGGAAACCTCACTTCACAAAATATATATTTTTGTTAATGCAAATCATTTTCTTCCAAACAAAGGAAGTGGAAACTGATACTGAAGCTAGCTGACCATTTTCTGAAAAGAATGATCCATCATTTACATTGTGTAAACTAAAGCTTGGCAAAAGAACTGATTTTAGATATCTCATCAAGGTGGAGGTGTTAAGTGTACGCTCATGTACATCTTAGAGTTTTCTTTAAAAAAAAACAAAAAAAAAAAAACACCTGCCACTGCCATACAGATATAACCTTGACTACTTGTGCTTATCCTATCCATTCTTTATCCTCAGTGTTCCTTCCTTTCTCAATTACACTTACTCCACCTCAGTGATAAACCAACCAGAGGATGCTTTCACTTACTTGAGATTTTGGAGGTCTTTTTCTTTTAGGTTTAATTTGCCCATCCACATTACTCTTGGATAGGCAAAATATCCCCAAAAACCATATAACCAGTATGATTCTGAATCCAGTTTTCCTGTGTTTTCAGGTGGGAGCGATCCCAGCCAATGCGGTGGATGATGGACAGTGGTCTCAGGGGCTGATTTCAGCTGTAAGTCTCTTCCCTCAAGAAGAATCAAGAATTTATAATAGTGAATTTAATAGTGAAGCATCTTACCATTGATGTCTTTGACTCCTCAGGCTCGAATGGTTGCTGCAGCAACTAACAACCTGTGTGAGGCAGCCAACTCTGCGGTGCAGGGACACGCCAGTGAAGAGAAGCTTATCTCGTCAGCCAAGCAGGTGGCGGCCTCCACCGCTCAGCTGCTGGTGGCCTGCAAGGTCAAGGCTGACCAGGACTCCCAGACCATGAAGAGGCTCCAGGTCAGCAGTGGTTGTTAATCCTTATCATGCTCCTTCACACACAGGCCCACTGTTGACTGTTATGTACTGTGTTGTTACTGTGGCACCTCAGAACATGTATTTAGTTCTCTGCCAAATAAAGGCCAGAGCTGCAACTGTCAGAGGCTCTGACAGTTGCAGCTCAGGTTCCCCTCTGAGTCAGAGGGGAACCTGAGAGCCCAGTCACCCCTATAAACTGATGTACGCACAAAGGGGCAGAAGAAATGGTAGAAAACAGAAGGTGGTATTTTATTGGTGTCTAAGGTCATTGTCACACCTGTAGGTCCGTTTGTTTTACACCCAGTTCTGACTCCTTGGTTTTCACACTGACATTATTACAAACACACCAGCAGGAGTAAACATGAAGTTGTGTATACTGAGAAGTAAATTGTTCATTGGACAGTCTTAGAATAATAACATGATCCAAATGATCTTTTAAAGATCAGCAGATGGATTTCGTAGTGGCATAAGGATTTATGGTAATACCAGATATCTGCTATCACACTGTTTCTTTGAGTTGAACCAAACCGGTTAAGAGAGCTCACTAAAATATCCTTAACTAAATAAGTTGGCACTGTACGTAGGATAGTCAGTGCAGTTAAAAAAAAATGCCAGCACTGTTTCCCAGACAGCTGGGGCAGTGGCTGACCTTTCCACTGATCTCCATCAACAATCTGGAAACATTAATGAAGAAAGTGAGAGGAATTTTTCCCCCTCAGAGATAATCTTGAAACAACTGTCATTTTAAACATCCAGTAGCATCCTGCCACTGACATCTCTGCCCTAACTCTAACACCCCTTTCAGACAGCAGGTCTATTCAACACATGCTTGAACACCATTTGACCAGTTCTTCTGAGATAGCTGTCACCTGCGTCTCCTTGTTAGTGAAAGAAGACTGGCTGAGGCACTGACTGACTTGCAGACCCCCACCAAGGGCTTTATCTACATCAGTGCTTTGGTCTTAATGGGGCACAGTAAAACAGCTGTAGCTTTGGCCTTAATTTAAAGAAAAATCCGTCCAGTCAGCTTGAGAAAGGGGAAGAGTGGTGTGCAAGTAATTAAACGTCTATTGAGATATGCACAGTGTGTATATTGTAGCCTTAGACAGGCTTTGTCTTATTATGACCATGAATGGAGGCATTATGTTTTCTGGTTGTCCGTACATACGTCCCATTCTCATGAACGTGATATCTCAGTAATCCCGTGAGGGAATTTCTTTACACAAACTTTCCATTGGACTCAAGGATTAACTGATTAGATTTTAGTGGTCATAGGTCAGAGGGCAATGGTCACCGTGGCAACAGAGTATGTTTGAGCTTGAGCCATTTTCAGAGAGACTAAAAAGCTGGGGTCCAAAATTAGCTCTCTAACCCTTTAATCCTGCTTCGTCACACTGACATCTGATATGGGAAAATGCACGGTGAGGTGTGTAATTCTCATCTGTAGTAACAATTCAGACCTACAGTACCTGCTGAGGGAACAATAACTTTAGTCATTCTGCAACAGCTGAGGTTGTTGGACATCACACAGTATGTCTATTCATAGGCTGGAGTGCAGAGTGTTTAGGGTTACAGGTGAGCTGCGTGATCTGTACAGCTGCTACATCAGGATTAGTGTGCTCTATATTTAGCACAGGTAAGAGCGCACTTTACATACTGCTGCATTTCAGTATTTTTAAAGGGGTATTCCAGAGATGTAGCATTGCACATTCATAAAGGTAAGGGTCTCATAAGTGGCTGATTTAAAAACAGAGCAACAGAGGCTGATTTGAATCCAAGTCCAACCTGAGACAACCCTGATGATATCATTATTGCATCATCATTATTATTTTCTCAGACTTTCTAAAGACCCCCTTTGGAGTGGCTCTTTAAGAAAGGATGCTGGACTTTAACATTTTCCCTCTTAAACTCTACTAAAAGCACTAACTCACTGATGGAAATAATGTAGCACATGAGGGTTGTTGTGACCTTTATGTGTAACTGATGCGGTCAGTCCCAAGACATAACAGAAACTTCAAGTATCTCCTGTCACTCCATCCACCCAAAAATACTATCTTTAAGGCTGTGTCTATGCTAGCTGTGAGCACATCAGCCTGCCCAGGCCATCTCATATTCTCTGATCCAATCAGCAGTGGCTTATCTCCTCCTCTTCTGGGCCTGCAGCTGCCACCACAGTAATTCCCATACATTTATGTCTACAGACACTCTGGAAACAATCCACCAGTCTACCCATGGCACCAAGAACTGGAAACATTAACCCTGATCTATGATTACAGCAGCAGCATTTGCTCTCATCACTCTTTGCCATGGTGCTTTTTAAGGCTGTAATTATTCAGAGTGCTGAGTAATGTACAGACTCTCTGTTGAATGTGTGAATATCTGAGGAGAAGACTGTTCCTGATGGCAGCAGGTGGTTCAGGGACAGGATTTATACACCAGGTTACCAGATTATTTTATACCACCTACAGTAATCCAATATAATACAGCAGCCAACCAGGGTGTACTTACATGTTTTTCTCATTAAAGGGATGGTTCAACATGGAAAATATGTATTTTGTATCACTATCAATATTGGATTTGAATAAGATGGAACTACCAGCAGCGTTGGTGTGTTGAGGCTGTTTTGTTATTTATTTATATTTATTGACACTTGTGTAGTTCTTTTAGATCTTCTATTTCCTGCCTAGTCCCTTATATTTTCTGTCAACTAACTGATTCAAGTGTAAAATTTATGTGCTACAGCGACAGTGAGGAAGCAAATATGATGACCCTGTGGTCACTCTGAAGGCTGGAGTTATTGCAATCCATTACATGGTATTTCAGTACTTGAGGAGAATACAAAAGGGTCAGTTCACTCGTTATGAAAAAATACAAGCAGGTTAGGTGAATGTAACTGAAACATCTCTTTCCGGGAACAATGTCCCTGTGGATAATCCTAGACCTCCCTGGAGACAGTTCTCATAGGGATTATTGTCCCTAGAAAGAAGCTCTAGTGAGCGCAGTTGATAGTGACATTGATGGATAATCTAGATGGACATTGTTTCTGGAAAAACATGTTGATGTTAAAGTCTGAAATGTCATTTATTGGTACCGTAAACACCAAAAACTGGATTTCATTGACTGTTACTGTTTTGAAGAGAAAGCAGAAATCTCAGGTATCTCACAATCTTCCCGTGTAACTGCTGCACAGCCAGACCAAAACTGGCCAGCTAAGTCATGTGACAGACAGATACCTCGGCCAGAAACCTTAACAGTGCCACGTAAGAGGTTGCATGGCCACATACAACAATAACATAGACATGGGTTAGTCCTCATGTTCTAGAAGGGTGGGTCTAGAATCATCAGCCAATGAGCCCTAAATCTGAGTGGATTTTTGAATGTGTGTCATAAAACAACCTATTAAGTTGCTCTTTTAACAATTGATTTAATGTCCATTTTTAGAACATTAGTGCCCAGTGGTGCCTCCTGGGGCAAATACTGCGACAGTCCCAGTTTAGTGTATGTACAACTGATGAGGAGAGCTTCACAGTGTCATGCTGTATGTCAGAAGACTAACATTCCAGCCAAAGATAAACCAGCAGAGGAGGATTCACTAATGTCTGTGTGACTATGGCGTTCTCTGCCAACTCAGTGTCTGATTTCTGCCCACAGAGCCGCAAAAGGACAAAACTCCTGTTTGCTAGCGCTGAGCTGCCCAATGAGACAAATGTTTGGCTTTGAGCGTAGTTCAGCAGGCTGCTCCTCGTTGCCTTTTACAGCTATTCTCAGGCGCTGAGCAGGGAAAAAACCTGTTATGGTTTTGTCTCTGAGCACTGGTTGAAATTTTCATTTCCTTTCCAGGAGCTGCTGTTCACAAGAAGCACATTGATTTGTCTGCTACTACAAATCTGTTTCCACATTCCCTCAAAGACTAAACTATGTTCTGTGGTTATAAATATTAAGCAGTGCTGTTAAACATGGCCGTTATAATTCATTCTTCCTTGAATGAGCTTATCTTACCTTAATTCTAGTTCCAGTTACTTTTTTTCTGGAACTTTCCAGAAAAGTTCAAACCTAAGTGTGAACTTTCACACTAAACTTAATTTTTAAAATCCTGAATGATTGTGTGTTTCTGCAGGCTGCTGGAAATGCTGTGAAGAGAGCCTCTGATAACCTGGTGAAAGCAGCACAGAAGGCAGCATTTGATGCTCAGGATGACCAGGCTGTGGTGGTCAAGAGTAAGATGGTGGGAGGTATTGCTCAGGTGAGTTAAAGATGCCAGTGGGAACACAAACACAAGCACATACATACTTATTTAAATAAAGATATAAAAGGAAACATAAATAAATACGTAAAATGTTTGTATTTTAAATAAAGACTGTTGTTAGGTGTTGTTTTAAGTGATGCACTTGAAGGCAACTGGACTAATTTTAGGTTTCTTGAAGACGTTTCACCTCTCATCTGAAAGGCTTCCTCAGTTCTGTAGTTAGGTGTTTGTTCTAACACAGAGAGATTTATGCCCTGTTGTTTGTATTGTCAAACAGTATCATTCATTTTTTCAAAGGCAAAAAAGCTTTTAGGATGAAGACTGACAGATTTGTGTCAGTTTATGAGTTTGGATGAAATTGCAATTTCTCCAGATTCAGTGAGGAGCAGGACACTGATTTTAACATTTACCTAGATTTTGACACAGTAACACAGTCATTCCTAAATCTTGGTCTTGTGAGTAACGGTGGGTTAGTTTACTACAGGCAAGAGACTCTCTTATGTGTATAGTTTTGGAAAGCTAAAAAAGCCATGACTCCCCACACTCTTTATATAACACACGTCTCTCTATGCACACCAGCTTAACAGGTTAGGAAATCCAAAGCTTGATGCACCTGCCTACTTATAGTTTCTCAACTATCATAGTTAACACTAAGGGTGATCAATTCAGCGAATAGGGACTGGTTCTGTTTCGCTTCCTGTGTATTGACAGACTGTGTTGTGTTGCAGATCATTGCTGCTCAGGAGGAGATGCTGCGGAAAGAAAGGGAGCTGGATGAGGCCAGGAAGAAGCTGGCCATGATCAGACAGCAGCAGTACAAGTTCCTTCCCTCAGAGCTGCGGGAGGATGGCCAAGAACAGTGAGAGTGTGTGCCAACACACACATCAGTAATGCAACAGTGATCCATGGAAAGTTCAGGACCTTCCCCCAGCTACATGTAGAAAGATGAGGCTTAATGCTTCAGTCGAATTCTAACGTTAGGCAGTGATGTATCAGGATGGTTTTAATCAATCTGTTTATGTATTTAATTTCCAAAGTCAAAATGTAATAATGCCAATGATTCAGAATTTTGATAATACTGAAATATATATGTCTTAAGTCCTTATTAAGGTATCTGTGCTTTTGATTATATATGATCTTCTACTTTTCAGTGTATCTAGATCTTTTCCCCTCTGTTTTTCTTTACATTGCATGTCTTCATTGTGTACATGCTGTGTGGCTTCATGAAATGACAAAGCCGTGCCAGTAAATTCTGCCTTCACTGTTAGAACATAACTGTTAGATCTTAGAGATATGAAGGCAAGCACAATTTATGCTTCCATGCAAATTATGCATAATGTATGCAAATATTCTATGCAGTGTTTTTGTTCACGTGAACACATTTAGAGGGAGCCTTGATGTGTAAGTAAGGTCTGTGGTTACATGACAGTGATGATGTTCAGTATGTTACTTGTCATACTGTTTAAAGCAACATTATGCAACTATTTTACCTTAAAATTACAACTTCAGAATCATTTTGATGTTACACTGACTCGTAACCGGGCTTCTGTCATTCCCATTCCACGCCCCTAATGCCTGTTTTTTCTCTGTGAAACAGGTTGGGTGGGTATGATCTCCCACAGCAAGTGCATAATGCTTGTTTAACTGTGTAAAGTGTATAATGCTTGCATAAAGTGTGCAATGTTTTACAGCACCATGTCACACACTGAAGAAGCTAGCTCCTTAGCTCCTTCTTTCATTTATTAACCTCTGTGATGAATTTTGTGTTTGTTGCCTAAATGATTGATAGTTCGCTGAGCATACTGCTTCCATCACGCATAACAGCTGAGGCTCAGAGCCCAGCAGAATTTAATGTCACAGTCCCCTGTAATTACTGCTTGTGGCTGCAGAGGTTGTTGTTGCTCAGCAAAAGTTACATAATGTTGCTTTAAATCTGAGATAAGGACAATGAAATAAAATATTGCTTAATGTTTTTAACTTTAGTTTTGGAGAAAAAAAAACTTTGCGATGGAACAAATCAGAGTGGAGAAACATTATTTTTTTAAAGTTTGGTCTATGAAATGTATTAAAAAGATATCTTTCAATAATATCTGAATAAAAGTTTATCATGTTAGTATTTGGATTTAAGCAGCTGCAGTATTTAGGCCTGGATTAGATTAGAGGACTTGTTTGTGTAAAGATTCTGAAGCCATATATTTAACTTCAAGACATTTGACATCATATTGACTGTATTTGACTGTTCAGTGTTTATTGACTCACTCCATCAATGTTATTTGTGCTCATTTTACTGTCTGACGCAGTGCTTGATACTTTCCAGAGAATTCCTGTCACAGTACAATCCAATGATGCTAGTCTGAGGTATACATGATGTTTTGGCTACTTAATGCTTTCCTGTGAACAATAAAATACATAGAGTTTAGTTTATTTCTCATTACCAAGGGCGTAATGTCAGCTCTCTCATTGCTCCCATTATATCAGTACTTACAAAGTACCTTTATAATGAATTTGTCAAGAATAATGATCTGATACCAATCATTTACCCTCTAAGTGCACTTAATTCACAACTCACTTCAGTAAGATTCAATAACAAAACTTCAGTTAAATCCACACTTACACCACAAGTGTCTTTTTTGCTTTCACAGATTATTTTTTTAGAACAAACAGAACAGTATGCCTAATATAAAAATAACTGTAATCATACAAAGCCTTTTTTTTTTCTTTCGTTCACATTTTTGACTTAGCCATGGTATAAATGTAATGCTGGTGCACAGCAGTACCACCTCATGGGCACTGTAACAGAGATTTATATTCAATAAAGTCAGTTTTCAGTGAAACTATTGATATCCTTTTTTGACATGCACCCCTCTCACCTCATCAATACTTAACTAATAGTTACATCCATGTAGAATTGCTTTAAAAGGGAACGTGATTCAGCCTGGATTATATTTTCTATGCATATATTGAACAAAGTTAATATTGAACCATATTACGCAGAAATGGTATTGTATCATATCTTCCTTTGGGGCAAAAAAAAAAAAAGCTGCTGGTACCAGTGATTCAGAAATCACCACTAACCACACAGTGACCTGTCATTGTCCAAAAAATTAATTCATCTACATGATATACAGTGACAGTAACTTTTCTTCAATATACAATCTACAAAAACATCTCCAACACACACTTTTTAACCTCTTATCCCTCACTGTCTGTACATTGTGTACTGTGTACAGTTAGTCATCATTTGATTCATCACAAATGAATTTCCAAATATGCATCATGGAAACACAATATCACATGATCTTAAAGACAGGGACTCGGGTTCAGCTAATTAGTCCCATTAATATTGTACTTTCATAGAGCATAAACCTGTATTCTGAAACAAAGTTCAATTCAGAAATCACCTCTAACCACACAGTGATCTGGAGGATCAGGGGTCCTTTCTACCTGGTTGGTAATTCAGTACAGAGATTATGTTACTTCCCTAATCACACTGATCAGTTATATATTAATATAATACATTAGAGTTAAACAGGGTTACGTAAGCAGCTCTTGTCAGCTCTGTCTTGTGTGCACCCCCTGTCCATCCTGTTTCTTGCCCCCCCAGCTTACTCTGACCAGTCAGACCAGTCGACAGAAAAAAGAAAATGGAGATGGAGGGGGAAAGAAAAACATTGTTTGAGTTACATGTCATGTTCTATTGTTGGATTACTTTTATACACTATAGATGTTTTCAGAATTAAAAAGAATTCATTATTATTTTAAACATTCCACTCTTGAGGTTTTGAGTTTTCAGTTTCATTTTCTTTCTTCAAAGGAACATTTCACGATATTCAATTTATAACTAAATAAGTGAAGGAATTATAGTATAATAATTAATTAATATATAATTATTTATATCAATTTCATGCTGTTTCTACTCTGCCAAATTTTGAGGAAGAAATATTAAACTTTTTTATTTCGTTTATCTGCTACAGAATAGTATTTCTGCTTTTTTCGACTTCGATCTGAATCCTTCTCGACCGTGATTAAGATCACAGATGTGTTCCACTTTGTTCCCTTTGTTCATGTCCCAGGTGGAGAGATAACAATGAAACCATCAATGAAACCTTATTCATCGTGGACACAGCTGATTTATTCCCACATACTGAACACACACGTCACGCACACAGACTGGACAGCTCTCCCTGCCTAAATATGGACAACGTCCCCGTGCGAATCCACACTGCAAAAGAAAAAAAAAAAGTCTAGGGCTCGTGCAGCTGCTATTCCATCCTCGAGCTCTCTCTGAGCCGCACAGACAAGAAGCACGCGCGCTCCTGTCCACCTCCGTCCCTGTCACAGACCGGTAGCTCCGTCTCTGTCCGGATAACCGAGCATACTTCTCCTTCTGCTGAGAACACACAAGCTAAGGAAACATGGAGGCCATCAAGAAGAAAATGCAGATGCTGAAGCTGGATAAGGAGAACGCAATAGACCGGGCAGAACAGGCTGAGGGGGACAAGAAGGGAGCGGAGGATAAATGCAAACAGGTACACCTCACACTCCATCACCTTCTCAGCTTCACTTCAAGACAATGTTGTTTTCTCTTGCTTTGTTTTTTTTTTTGTGACTATGTACAAGCTTTTCTTACAAGTTATAGGCAGTTTTTTGTTTCTTTCGTTCATGAATGGAGCACTTTTTAAAGTAGTGTTTTAAAGTAATGTGATCAAGACAAATAGAATAAGAACATACAAATTAAACTCAGAAAATTAAGACCAAAATAGCAGTAGATGACGGAAGAAAGGCATGATGCATTAGATCAGTATGGACCTTGGCACCAGCAGGAGGGTCCTAATGCTGAGGCTCAGATGGGATTGACCATCTCAGAAAAATCACAAGGAGCTTTAGGACAATGTAATTCTTTAAAGACAGAAGACCTAATTCTTCATCTTATTTTCAACTCATAAACAATAAAACACTGCAGTAGAGTACACTCAGGAGTTTTGCAGCCTACTGTCTGGTGTAACTGGCAGCTGTAATGTTAACTAACTTTAGTCAGATATTGCTGTGAATTGATATCACACAGTAATTTTGCTGACCATTCTTTACTTGTACCAGCATTACCATTAGCTTAGGTAATGGTAAATGTTGGGGTGCAGTGGGCACTGATCATTAGATTCTTTATATTCACACTATTCACACAAAATCTTCGGATCTCTAAAATGCCTTAACTCCTCCTAGTTCTGCTTGCTCCCACCTCAGCACTGTGAGAATATATATAAGCAAATATGAGCTTTTTACAGATACTGTATATCGTATCAGCATGTGTCTGCCAATATGTATTTAAAAACCTGTAGTACAGAATGTGAAAGATATTTTCAAGTTACTTTGAAATAGTGTCTCAGTTACATAGTTTGTCCATTAAGAGTGTAATCGTGATCTTACTATTATTGTTATCTGGATTATATTGCTAGTGTAGTTGTTAGTGACTATATTGTTAGTGTAACAGTTAACATGTATTTCAAAAGAAGATGACATAAAGCTGTCATTGTCCAGAAAATTAATTCAATTTATCTACATGATATACAATGACAGTAACTTTTCTTCAATATACAATCTACAAAAGCATCTCAACATACACAGTACATACATGTAATATTGAAACAGTTTCTGTAAGTCTACCTATTTACATCTTAAACTGTTATATATTATATTAACAGTGCACTTCCAACCCAACATTAAAGCTGCATTAACTCTATGTTAACATGCAAAGTCTGCTCTTACTGCCTCATTCCTACAGGATTCTATATGAGATTCACTTCACTTCTCAGTTCATTTGTGTCAGCTAACTGGGAACATTGGAACAATAGAAGTTTTTTTTTCCCTTTATCTGGGTTAACTTTACATAGAAGAAAAAAAACAAGAAAATTATATCATAATCAATGCTTCTCGTGTCAGTAGCAATTATCAGGTTTCATGGTCAAGGAGTATTAATTAATCCCTGCTGATTGGTCAACTTTTGTGTTGATGTGTAGAAATGTACTGTGTACAATACCACACCAACAGCAAAGCTCTGTGAATATCACATTACTACTATATTTATAGCTATATCTTGTATATAGAACCAACAGCAAATGTAGTAGCAAAATGAAATGATTATATAATACAGTAATACAGTACAGAATGCTAAAGGACTGACTGCAGGTGAATATAGATCATAGGATGTGATGACTCATAAATAGACTGTCAGCCAATCACTTCACTGTGAAGCATGACAACAGCTGAACACATGAATAATCAGCTTCTCCAGAGAATCATACTGTTGGATGGTACAGAGGAGTTCAACTCTGTGTCATAATACAATGATGATAGAAGAGAATACATAAACAATTTGAAGCCTGTTCAGTCTTAATTCTACTCTGTCTCATGTGACTCTAGCATTTGCACTGTCACACATTTCAAGAATTAAACACAGAGGTGTGACTGGTGTCATTTACTTGTGATTTAATGAAGGTAAACACAGTGGACAGTATGCATAATGTTATAGCGCACTTGTGCAGCACTTGCTGCAGATTTATTAATATATGTGTGTTCAGATGGCTGCAGGGAATTAATGAACTAAAGGAGAAATTTTTCTTTCAGTATAAATCAGCTATGGACAATATATACTGTAAGAATCACTTACATTCATTTATAGATCAATACTGACTAATTTACCAATGCTCTTTCTTTAAACATATTAATTGTTGTTTGCAGTGCTGATATAAACTCATCCACTGGTTGGAGAGTGATCAGCCAAAATGGTTTATTTACATTTTAAGCATTATGTTGTTATTGCTGCACATCTGCTACATGTACTCAGTTTGCTCTTGTTGATAAAATCATTATAGTGGCAGCCCATTGGTGTTGTTCCAGAACCAGTCAAGGCTCTGAGATGTCTATTTTCAGCACAAAGTCTGAAACTCTCTTTTTTAAAAACACAAAATAACAACAAATGCAATGGTTTTTATAATTTAAAAAACTTGGACGCCTCTGTCTCTCCCACTTGGTCTCACAGTTGTCTTTCCTACTCCTTTACTTGTGTACTCTTTGGACTCAGCTATAGACTGACCAACCACTGAACATCATCATCCAGTGCATTCAGAATTTGCTGCCCGCTGCTGAATCCAGCTGCACCTTCCAGCTGCACCTTCCAGCTGTGGACTGAGAAATTAATGCAGCTTATTTTTTTGGCTGAAGAACACAATGATATTCCCTCATGTTTCACTTGCAGTCTCTTCCATGTAGCTCCACGGCGTAATTGACAAGATCAGGTAGCAATCTATGAATAGATAGCAACTATTCAACTATGCAACTGTCCTCATAGCATGTGTTCTCAGAGGATCCCAGCTATGTATTACAATGCCTGGACAATCACTTGTCTGTGCATAGGAGCATTGAATACTAGTGTGTCTATTTCTGTGTTCCCTCTAAAGACCCCCACCTACTTTGAATTGTTGCACCACTCAGAAAGACAGTCAAGGCTGTTGGTTTGGGAGTTGCCACAAAGTCAACTGTAGGATCAGGACTGTCCCAGGCTATTTGTGACTGAGAGGCCTTACATGGCTACAGGCTTGGAGAGACTGTCAGAAGTGATATAGAAAGGACATTTGTCCTGGGGACATTGTGGTTGGGTACAATTGGCTTTTTATAGTCTTTGAAACTGTTTTTGCAATGGCAACTTCCTGAAACAAACTTTGGAAATGAATCATTGGATAACAGAAACCTTAAGTCTAAAATGAAAATGACAAACAAGGGTAAACAAGAAAATGCCCATTAGGCTAATATTTTCTGTAGTGGAGTCATTAAAATAAAAAGTTTTTATTATCAGGGTCAGCAGATTTAACAACAGTCTGTTTATTGGATCATTATTAGAATGTCCCATGTCCTATAGGAAACATAAATCCATGCATTGAATGTCATAGTAACAGTTTATTCTGTAGCATTTGAGGGGCACTACACAAGAGTTTCCCCCCTTTGGAATTATTAATTGTTCCTAACATCTGATCTGATTTTCATCCAAGTGACAAGTGCAGACAAACACAATGTGCTTAAGCTAATAATACACAAATAATTCTGCTCTTTCATGTCTTTGCTGAACATACCTACCAAACATTCCCAGTGCTGGTGAACCCTTAGATTTAATAACTCGTTGAACCTGCACAGTGTTCAGGAGGGGTTAAGGTGTGGGCAGGGTGGATGTGGTTGAAATCACCCAAAGTTGGGTGATGAGCTTACTCTACTGAGCTTCAGCTGGTGCACAGCCACCCTGACATCATCCTGTCAGATACCTTGATAAACTTGGGAATGAATTTCTCCCTTGTTGATGGCAAACTGTCCAGGCCCAGAGGCAGTAAAGCAAACCCAAATCATGGTGCTCCCTCCACTGCACTTCACTGCTGGGATGATGTGCCATACATAATGCTGTGTGTTCCTACCAAACAATTTACCAAAACCTTTGTTTCATCAGTCCACAAACATTTTCCAAGCAGTATAATGTGAAGGTGCTCTTTAGCAAACTTCAGCCACTGTGATGTCTTTTTTTGGAGAGCAGCAGGTTCCTCCATGTAGCCATGCACCATGATTTGGTGGACTCATGAACAGAGATATTAACCAGCTCCAGTGATTCCTTTAAACCTTTTTAGTTGTCTAGGCTTCTTTTTTTTTTTTTTTTTTTACCTCACTGAACAATCTTTGTTCTGCCTTTAGTCATCTTAGCAGGATGCCCACTTCTAGGGAGAGAAGCCACAGAACTAAATCTCCATTTATGGATAGTTAGTCTGACTGTGGACAGATGAAACTGATCTAAAGTCTTGGAAATGATTTTGCAGCACTTTCCAGCTTCATGCAAATCAACTATTCTTGATACTAAGTCTTTTGAGATCTTTTTTTTTTTGCAAGACAAAAATCAGCAGATGCTTTTGTGAAGGCCAAACTCAAAACGTGAGTGTTTTTTATAAGTCAAAGTTACTCTACCACACACCTCCAATCTGGTTTCTCTAGGTCTGCTAACTCGGCAGTAGCCAAAGGGTTCACACACTTTTTTTCCATCCTACACTACACTACACTGTGAATGTTTGAATCATGCATTCAATATGGACCAAAACAAAGCAATGTGTTTGATATTAGTTAATTTAATTTCATAATTATAACTTAGATGAAGAGCTGACCAAATTTAAGACAAACTCATACATCAGTGCAGATAATTCCAAAGTGTTCATTTACTATTTCTTCACTGTGCAGTCATGCTCACTGATAACTACTATTTTAAGTTTGTGCAGGCACTTTGCCAATGGGGGATTAATTGTTCTTTGAGACTGACCTTTGAATCTCTCGTCTTATTTTTGGAAAGTAAAACCATAATGAATCATCCTGTCAGAACTGTGAATATTCATAGAAAATTTAAGGGAGATCAGAGCCAGGTGAAATCTTGTTGTCACTGACAAACAATATGGTTGTTTTGTCAGCCCAAATCTCAACTCAAAAACTCAAAACATCTTTATTATCATTCAAAACTACACCGGACAGTACATAGTTCCATCTGGTTCCCTTTTTAACAGCAACAAATAAATAACCTAAAAAATATACACAAAATATACACAAAGATAAATATAATATATAATCCAATAACAGCTGAAACACAAGAATTCAGTCCTGCTTCCTCTCCACTGCCATCCACCCTGAACTCCTCTTAATTTATGAATTTAGTGCTTTCCAACTTTCTGACCCATTGTGTTTCTGTGTATTGTGTGTTTGTGTATTTGGCCTGTAGCTGGAGGAGGAGCTGCTGGGTCTGCAGAAGAAGCTGAAAGGTGTAGAGGATGAGCTGGACAAATACTCAGAATCGCTGAAGGATGCCCAGGAGAAGCTGGAGCAGGCAGAGAAAAAGGCAACAGATGTGAGTGAGGGGAGCTGGTGGGGGGGTATTGGTTATTCTAACCAATCTGGAGGGCTTGGTGTAAAGGATTTGATTTCTACTGCTCCCTGTGCTGCTGTACTTAACTTCACCATGGAACCCCTTTGAGTGACTTTCTGGAGAAATGCACACCATGTGTGAAGATTGAAGTATTGTTTAGTAAAAGAGTTCTACAGTACTACATATCATGCACCAGTATTATAACCTTAAGTATTCCAAACTAGGCTAAGTATTCTCCTTTTTCACACAGTACTGAACTACTGAACATAACTGAACACTGGTGAACAGAAACAAAATTACAGGTTAGTTCAACATTAAAGTGAATTCTAGCCCAGTTTTTCCTGGCCAATCATGTTTGTGAAAAACACACATACCAGAGAGGTTTATGGACAAGTTCAGGGTTTAGGTTTTGTTTGCAGTAACCATTTCTGCAGTTCATATTGGACACTAAAAGATCCATTTCTGATGCACTCCCAGTGTAGGTGATCTTTGGACTGTGGTTAATAATAAGTCTAAAGTTACAGCCTTTTTGTTTCTCTTTTTGTTAATATCCTTCCACAGCAGCTCAGTAGGGAAGACTATAATTTATATATCTATATAGAACTTATAGACTGCAACTTATAGATCTGTAGATTATAGTGTGAGTGTAATGTGAGTCTGTCTGTTTGTATCTCTACCTCTGTCTGTAAATGAAAAAGTAAAGTGATATTACAATATATATAACAAAAAACAATAGGACTAAATGTAAATAATCTTATCATTATTTGTCAGAGCTTTTAATGTTATTCTGTTCACACAAAATAGTTACAAAAATCTGACAAATTACTGCATTTTTCTGCATAGAATAACCCTGTTAAGGATTCTATTAAGAACCATTATGTGCCTAGATCAAATAAAGTCACACTCCAAGTTAGCAAAATAACTTCCTTGCATAAATGTTAACATTTCCACTATATTGGTCTTTTTAGACAGTGCTTCCTCTCAGGATTTTGGATGACCTAAAAAGCTGCTGTAATTCAAATCCTTGGAATTCACTTTTAACGTTCTACCATCTTTAAGCTAATATCTCCAACTAATGATGTGATTGATAGAGGTTGTTGGTGTAGCTGCACACCCGTATATTCAGTGCAAAAAGTATCTTTAGTATCCTCAGCTTCACCATTTGCACTGCTACACAAGTGCTATTCCACCATTCCTAAATAATGTTCTTATTGTAAGTGTTCATTTAACCTCTAACCTCTGAACTTATATTAGAATGTGCTTTAAAGACCAAGGCCAATAATTCTGGACACGAAGCCGACATTTATACAGTTTATGACCAATTATAGTGCAAAAGTGTGAGTGATGCAGCGAGGAGTGAGGACTTGCTTTATTTGTCCGTAAAGGAGTGGGAATGTCCTGTGTGTCATGTTACAGTGATGTTACCAAAGATGGAAAAGAATTGGTGCAATGCATGAATTTGTTTATACTTCCACTGCTAACAGGAGTCTGGCGCTGTAGGTGGTCTTCGCTCCACAGAACATGTCTGCCTTACAACATCAAGTTCTATCCCCAAACGTATTTGTACTGTACATGCAACAGGAGTTATGATGGGAAAACTATATACTGGACAAATATACCACATGTAATCAGCAGGGTCTGAGCAATTATCTGTCTTTTAAATAGCTGCATTATATAGTTATTTATGTGTGATTCTAAATGTATTATATTTATAGTAACCTTGACACAATATAAATTCATTTTCAAAATTGTAAATTTAGTAAATTTTTACAGTCATACACCAAATGTAACTAAGGGCTTAATTAGTGTATATATCCACGAACTCTTCTGAAGCTGTCAGAGGTGAATTGAGTGTGTGATCACAGTGCATGATAATACTACATGTCAGAGTCAGTGTCCTGCAATGAAAGAGGAGTAGTTCAGACTGTCAGACACTGGAGGGGGAAAGATCTCCTGTGGTGTTCAGTGGTGGACCAAAACACACACATAGGCCACACCCACATCTAATGTACAGTGTGTATGCAAAGGAAACATCAAATTAAATCTATATAGACATAAGTTATATTTATGACATAAACTTACAGTAAGCGCATGATTAAACAGTTCACTCAATGTTGATATACAGCAATACCAGATTTAAAGATAAATAATACATAAACTTAATAATAAAAATTTTGTGTTAGTATTCCTTTCGTGTATACATATATGTATGCTGAGAGACACCTAACCATCTGCCGCTGCCTTTGAAAGGGGGATTGACTGATGATCATCTCTTGTTAAAAGGCGTTTGAATCATCGCTTTATTTTGAAATTATAACCGGAAGGATCATGCGTTGATTCCGACCTCTGACGCCGTTGCCACGGCAACACCGTGACACCTGGGAGAAGTAGAGTGGAGTCTTGACAGCATGGCGACTTTTACATCCATAGACGCGGTGAGAAGGAAGATTCAGACACTGCAGCAAGCGGCGTATGAAGCGGAGGACCGAGCCGAGCTGCTACAGGAGGAGGCAGATATGGAGAGGCAGGCCAGAGAGAGGGTAACACACTTATACACTGCCCGAAGACCGGCACAGCGGAAACTATGATAACTTAAAAGAAATTCTGAGAGATGAGAAACAACCAGCCACCGTTATGTTGTGTGGAACAACTACAATAAATACTGACCAACACTAGCGGAAACTAAACGTAAAGCGTTCAAGGCAAATATCAAGTGAAGTTTAACCGGAAGTAGCAGTTCGGCGACTACCAATTAGGCTATAGACTAATAAATATGTGACTTTTGTAAGAAGTCAAATGTATTGCAGTATTGTATAACCAGGCTTCAGTATGCAGTCAGAGATCAAGATGTCAGCAACAGACCACTTGAGGCAAAACATAGTTGACATTTTTTAAAAGGTAGATTAATATTTTGGTATGATAACCTTACAGTGAATTGGACTCTGCTACTGTGTATCCCAGTTTAGGTTGACTTGAAGAACCCCTTATTGATGTTTTGCCACAATAGTTAGAAATCATTTTAAAGTGCACATTCTTGGCTTTCATATAAGCCCAGTTGTGAGACTGTGAGAAGTAAAGCTAGGAACACAACAGGCATGAAACTAAAAAACCCTAATCATCTCCATACCCCAAGTATTTAGGAAACATTTAATTTTTTATTTTCCAGATGTCAGGTGTGATCTTCTATTTTAATTAATTAATTAATGTGCACTTGATCGCAAATCTCTGTGTTTCATAGTCTTTGCCATCTATGGGCACTTTAGGTACTGTCGGCGTGCTCTTGTAGTGCAGCATCATCAATCATCTTGACATCTTTTGTGCTTCTCGTCCCACTCTTCTTTTTTATTTTTCTGTTCCCTTAAGGGCTGTTATTGTTTTAACCAGTATTCTTTCTTTGCCAACCCTTTAGTTTACATAATAAACTAGCTGTGAGTCACTGTCAGCGTGGTCTCAGTTTCAGTGGAACAAGTATATCTGATTGTCTCAGGTACAACATCATTGGCACAGAGGGATGACCTGGACTACTGTCACATATTAGTCACATTGAAAAATAAAATGTGATTGGTTGGAGAACAAAATCTAAATTGAGCATAAAGGCTTTCAGTATGAATATGGCCACATTTGTCATTTGGATGATTTTAAGAGTTAATTAAAAGTCATATCAAACTGGAATTGCTGTATTGATTCTGTCTCTAAGTATGTATTTTATGTATTCAAATGTTGATCATGTTCTGTCTTCTTGTATTACTCTTTGCCATCTAGGCAGTTATTATAATGGCTATAGTATGACTTCAGGTGTGTGTGTTTGTGTGTGTTTTGTCTTCCTGCAGGCTGAGGCAGAAGTGGCATCTCTGAACAGGCGTATCCAGCTGGTGGAGGAGGAGTTGGACAGAGCTCAGGAGAGACTGGCGACTGCTCTGCAGAAGCTGGAGGAGGCTGAGAAAGCTGCAGATGAGAGTGAGAGGTGAAGAGTGTCATCCATCCATCTAAAATCTTAACAACAACTTTGATTACGTAACATCTAACGCAGCAAAAAATTCTCTACAGGTCAAGCTTCAAAAACACAGGATCCCACAGCTGCCATAATGCAACCAAAAGCATCTTTCCTTAGACCCTCCATGCTTAGTAAATTCTCACATCTCTCAAACTCCACAATGCCAGTTTTTAACACAGACCTGTTGTAAACTTGTTCCTCAACCCTAAGCTGAGAAAACCCTGATGACATGGCTATGACACAGATGAAGCTCTTCCATGGCCAGCCAAAGAACAAATTATTCATTATTCATACAGACTGAATAGAACTCCTGACAACAGCTGATTATGTTGAAAAAAAAGGAGGAAAAGCACCCCTTTCATAAATCACAGTGGGATTCAGATCTAGCATTTGAACATAGTTGAATCTCCAAACATTCGTGACTTTGATGTGGGAAAACGTTACAGTGAGGCCTAGACTGAGCATACTGAATATACACAGTTACAATAGTTTGTGATTGACTGACTGCTCATTGCTGTCTGCTCCTCATTCAGAGGAATGAAGGTCATAGAGAACAGAGCAACAAAAGACGAGGAGAAAATGGAAATCCAGGAGATGCAGCTGAAGGAGGCCAAACACATTGCTGAGGAGGCCGACCGCAAATATGAAGAGGTGGGGGACTCACAGCTTTTTCATGGTCTCTGATGTCCCAGTTCCTCACCAGAAACTAATACCACACAACAGGTTTTGAGTATGTAGCTTATTCACACTAAAAAACTCACTAAAATTAAAAAAGTCAGACAGATATCAAGTAGATCTATAATATAGTCAGATTTTCACATTGTAAAAACTCAGCTGTGGTCGAAAAACAAACAGACGTGCAAAAAACTCAGAAATTATGATGCAACTGTCCCAGGAAGAACACCAAACATTATCTGTTTGACTGTTTGGAAGTAATAATAACAAATGCATGCATTTATTATTTCTGTAAATTTACTATACTGTTACTCCTTTTAAAAATTTGAGACTACGGTATGTAGTATTAAATTGGAACACAGTCTGTGAGGATAAATACTAAAGAATGCAATGACAGATTTATAGTAAGAAAAGAGATTTGTTCTGTTAGTTTGGAGGAGTCAGTTAAGTATGTGCTGAATATCTGCAGGTTGCACGCAAACTGGTGATCCTTGAGGGTGATCTGGAGCGTTCAGAGGAGCGTGCTGAGGTGGCCGAGGCGTAAGTCAACACCTGCACCATGAAAACTCACACCGACATAAGAGTACACTGTACATTATTCATGATGTTGTAGTGGAGATCACGTGATCACTACTATGACAACATGTGATCTTACACATTCAGTGGTCATTGATGAATTTCTTACCTTACAATAATATAATTAATCCCCTAAGTGTTTATATCAATAGTAGTGGGATTGCAAGTAACAAAGACTCATAAGTCACAAAGACTCTCTCCAACAAAAGATCACTGTTGATTAAACTTCTGATTCTTTTTTCAATTAACTGATTAATCATTTGGGCTATGAAATGTTGGAAAATGGTAAAAAATGCCAATCACAAGTTTCTAGAGGTAAATGACTTATTTTAGCCAACAAACAGTCCAAACTTCAAAGATATTCAGTTCACAATGTTGTAAAATAGAGAAGACCAGCAAATCCTTACATTTGAGAGCTTTTTGCTTTATAAATAAGCTAAATGATTGATCAATAATTCAAATTTCTATGAATGTATTTTCTGTTGAATGACTGATATATCAGCCACCTGATTCGTTGCAGTACTAGTGCAAAATATTCGAGTACTCTGTGGCATCATATAGCCACATGTGAATCACAATATGCTGCAGGACATAAGGAATGTACTAATCACACAGAGACCTGCATGTGTGTTTTGTGCTCTCTTCTGTGTGTTTTTGTGTAATGCATGACTGAATACACCACCACCGCCTGTATGGGACTTGTATTATTTTATGGCTGCCGTGCCCACTGTCCCCCCTCACTCCCGACATCCTGGACTAACCCTGCAGGCGAGTGAGGGAGCTGGAGGAGGAGCTCAGACTAATGGACCAGAATTTGAAGTCCATGATGTGCGGAGAGGAAGAGGTACTTACTGTACAAACTCAACAAAGGTCTAACATGTAACCTGCTACCTTCTGCTCCTCTGACCTGTAGCCTCTCAATCCCTCTTTCTCTTTTCTGTCTAACCTGCACTTACCCTCTGTGACATCAAGGATGTCCTGCAAGCAGTACTTAAAATAAGTCAGGTTCTATTCTATGTTATTTTTCTTGTCAGCATATCCCATGAAAGGTCCAATTGATTCAAAAACTGCAATTTCATTCCTTTATATTAAATTATAGTAATCTAGCTGACATTGATGATGTGATGAAACATGTTTGTTTCATGAATGCACTATACCCTAAAATCGCTTTCACTTTCATTGTTAGATAATAATTATTTTTGTGTCTTTACTAATAACAACACTGTCCTTTACAGGATGATCTTTTATTTATGTATTTAATTTTCATTGCTTAGAGATATGTGAGATACAGGCAGTTGTTCACAGTTGATGTGATCATCAGTCAGGACAAGCTTACACATTACATCACATGTTCTTTCATTCATCTGTGAACACACACACTGCAGTTTATTTTGATTCAATACACATACACAATCCTGTCGCCCCAAATACTCCACCAAATTTGGATTAATCCGCTGCTGAAAATAGTCCCCAACAAATGCACAATTTCCTTCTGTTTGAGTAATGTTTGTTAAAAACAACATTGTCCAGTTGTTTAAGGAAATTACTGAGCATTTTTTAAATGAAACTCTGTTAATTTAAGATTGATTTATTTTTAAGATTTGTGTCTTTAGTAGAAACCAGTGGGCTTGGAGATGAGAGCCACAGGCAGAGGAAGGAAAGTGCTCAGAAATGGACCAGCACACTGTTGGATTGGCTCTTTTCATTGGTTTTGCTGACAATGAGAAAAATATAGAACAACAACAGACTTAACTTTAATTTGTGATTTATCTATGTTTTAATGTTGGCTATAATCTGCCATACATCTGAGTTAGTTTAATGACTACAGTTTCCCTTTACAAACACCCTGGCATTTTGCTTAAACCCTTGTTGGCTGTCTTGTTGGCTGTCTTACTCAGAGCCAGGTGTAAATGACCTTTGGTCTGAGTAAGACAGACAGAGAGATATTGATAAACATGATGGAGTGGTTCATCAGACAGTGTCAGGGGTTGATCTCTTCTGCTGTTCTACCTTTCAAATCACTGCTTTTCTTTCTTCTTTCTTTGCTTTTCCTCTTTCTTACACTGCTCAGTAAATCAGGTGACCTTGAGGAAGAGTTGAAAAATGTCACCAACAACTTGAAGTCACTGGAAGCCCAGGCTGAGAAGGTACAGTAGGATCTGAGGGGCATTCAGCTATAGGACTGGCCAGTCAGACTACAAATATCTATCTATGTATCTCTCTCTCTCTCTCTCTCTCTCTCTCTCTCTCTCTCTCTCTATATATATATATATATATATATATATAGACAAACAAGTCATTAAAGCGCACACTGTGACAGGAACACATATCCATTCAAAAAAATACATACAGTCCTTTAACCTACGATAGAGATGCACAGACATGAAAAACTGAGACAGAATGTTGCTTTAAATTACCCTTCATCTTGCTGATAATTAAAGTAACCAGTAGTCCCATTTCGTGCCCCTCGTATTTTATCGGTCATTTAAGATCACAGAGCTAAGCATATCTTTTCTCCCTTTACTGGCCAAAATGTAATTGCTAGCTACCATATTTGTGTGGATTAAGACAAAATAAATAAATAAATAAAAAATAAATGTACTGGAATGTACTGTAATGAACATACACAATGAATGGTTAATATGGTAACATGGTAATATAACATATAACATTCAACATAATGCATAGGTGCATTTACCATCAATTTATGAAATCACTCTCCTTTCAGTAGTTAATGTTATAGTTGCAAATGTATTTTGATAGTTATAGCGCTTAGTTAATACCTTTTATATCTGGATTTCAGTACTCACAAAAGGAAGACAAATATGAAGAAGAAATAAAAGTTCTGACTGACAAACTTAAAGAGGTGAGTCACATTTCTGCTACACTGTCACTATTTCAGTGGCTTAGTACTTAGCACAACTAAATAAATAGAGAATTGTTACATGTCACACTGTGTATTGATACATGTTGTGCTGTGATTTATGTTACAGGCTGAGACCCGTGCAGAGTTTGCAGAGCGGTCTGTGGCCAAGCTGGAGAAGACCATTGATGATCTGGAAGGTACGCAGCACTCACCTGTTGCCTTTGCTAGTACACCTACTGACACCAGTAACATATGTTCTCACTGTCCTGCAGTGAATAATCTTAAAGTAACAAACAGCTTCACTAATCCCAGTTTTGCTTTTGGAACTGAATAGAGACTGGCTGCACAACACAGTTATGAAAGAACTGTGAAGTTACAGATTATAGGACGAAAGAAGTAATCCCATACAATGTGCTGTCCAGCTACAATGGAAATCAGGAGTATTTTTACCTGATCTAAACAGCCACCCTGAGAGGACTAAAACATTAAAGAGGGGGTGGGGTGGGGTAGGGGAGGCAATGATGTTTAAAAATGGTGCTAGCAGTGCACATTTTCAGACACTCCCTCCTGGTAGACATTAACAGTTGTTCAGACAAAATGTGCCTCAATGAGTTAAGTAACAAATGAAAAAGCAGAACTGAGAGAAAAGGTCAAACCCGGCATACCTCTCACCTCAAAAATGATTGGACACAGTGTCCTCTAATCTAACAGCACAAAGGTGTTGGTGTCTGACCACCAAGTTTACTGACCCCTTTTGAATGTTCATAAAACTGTGCCTGGGTGCCCTCAAGTACCACCCTCATCTTTTGATGTGACTTGGCTGGAGCCCACATCTACTGTATGCGGATTTCACAGCGGTGTATAATGCTCAGAATGTACTGTCATCTGCACAGCACCAAAGACCAACATGACAAACATTATAGGCACAGACTGCAATTGATGGAGCACACTGTTGTTGCTCAACACTGCTGTGATTCCAACGATTTTTGTCCTTATCAATCATTTACACCCAAAACATGGGAAAGTAAGGTTCAGGTTCAAAAAGAGTTATCGTTTAAGTCTCACTTATGCATGTTTATCTCTTGAAAAACAATTGCAGCAGTGAAAGAGCCTGAGTTGGAGAAAAGAGTCAGAAAAGTTAACACTGATATATTTTATTCAGGGTCCATTCAGTATCCACTAGATCAGTGTTTCCCAACCAGTGTGCCGTGAGAAATCATCAGGTGTGCCGTGGAAGATTATCCTATTTAACCTGATTGGTACTCTAAGCGAGTGGCGTGTAGTGACAGGCAGAAAAATTACATGCTCTTCCACTAGAGGCAGTATCGTGCTAAATACGAAAGTACATAGTCATGCTGTGAGTGAGACAACGCAGCGGCTGTGCCACGGCACAAAAAGGTTGGGAAACACTGCACTAGATCACATCATTTAGCAAATTTTAATTTAATGGATGATAAAGTGCAGGGAAGCTACTGTTGCTGCTGGTAGAAGAAGATGAAAATATAGATCAAACAGATAAGAAAGATAAGAAGTTTAGATTTCTGATTGTGACCTCATGGTCTGATTCTGTAATAACCTAATGATCTTGATGATCTGCAGCTAAAAAAAGCATCTAGCCTAAAACTGAGAATAATTTTTTGATGTCTATTTTACATTTGAAAATCTTGCTTGACAGCATTTAATAACTGTATTTCAACATGTGGTAAATTTAAATAAAGTAGCTGAAATATTGTGAAGACAAATTCAGATTACATATATCTATCCATTCATTAGCTATACAGTTTCACTTTGAGTGTTACTGGGGGCTGAAGCCTATGCCAGCTGACACTGGGCAAAAGGCAGGGTACACTCTAGACAGGTCGTCCGTCTATCACAGAGCTATAGGTACACATAACCATTCAGTTAACCTAACCTGCATGTCTTTGGACTGTGGCCACAGTCCCCAGCTGAACCAGGGTTCAAACTCTGCACCTTCCTGCTGTGAGGCAACAGTGCCAACCACTACACCACCATGCTGCCCAGACTGTGCAGTCTTTATTCAAAAACTCACTTTTTGGAGACAAACAACCATTCATGCTCACGTTCACACCTACAGTCATCTTAGCATCACCAATTACATGCATGTCTTTGTAATGTGGGAAGAAACTGTAGTATATGGAGAGCTTCAGAAGATAACACAAGGAGATCATGCAAACATACAAACAGATTTTGTGTGAATGCAGCTGAAGCACGTGATTGTTTCTGTCTGCCTTGCCCTCTCTGCTCTGCATGTGTGTGTGTAGTTCTGGTCACTGCGTTTTTATAGAGTCCCTCACACCCTGTGCATTTTTATTGGCTGGGAGCAACATACCCACTGCACCGACCCACACACAGCAAAATAAAATGAAAATCCGGGCAGAGGGCAGGGTATCTGTAGATAAATACATGACCACACACTTTTAGTGGGTCACACATGGTGATTTAGGTGGATTATTTTTGTATTTTGAGTCTATACTTATACTACTTACTTACTACTTACTATACTATACTGGATTTTAGGAAAATCTTGCATAGCATACCTTTACATAGTTGATCTGAATAGTTGCTCTGTGACTGGATGTCAGCTCAGCTCACTTGATCATATCAGACTAGACACCAAGTATTCTGCAAAATGAGTATTGTCCAATATCTTAAAGCACATGTAGTTAAATAGCGTACTAAAATTCAATTTGGAGGAACTTGAATTTACTTGAGTAATTTCCATTTCATGCTATTTTACTCACTCCACACTTACAAGAGTTTTACATGCCGAACATTTGATAAACTTCTGAAATGAAATGCACTGTTAAAGTAATAAAGTATAAAGTAGTTGAAATGCTCCCTCTTGGCCAGATAAAACATTAAACTGCTGCTCTCATGTTAATGCTTATTACGCATAATACGCTCTGAAAGGGACCATTCTGCAGAATACTTTAAGAATTTGCTGACATTTTTTAATTAGAATTTTGAATGCGCTGGGTTATTAATACATTCACCCAGTGATAGAATCCAAGTAATTGTTCCACCATTGGTAACTAGTAGTAAGAAGTCAAAGTCAAAGCCCTAAGCCTGTTTGATCAAGGAAGTGTTTGTTAGGCTTTGTCTGATACTTATCCTGTCGTGTCTGGCATGTGTTGTATGTGGAGGTATTGAGATTCATAACATTCATTCATTCATTACAATGCATGATTTCTTCAGTTTGTGTATATTTGAACCCAGTCTATAGATGTTAGGGACTGCATGTTTTGGTTGACTTGGTGAGCTGGAGAAACTAGCTGATGTGATGGCATTAACAACAGTGAAACTGGCTCATTCAGTCTCAAATTTACCAGTTTCAATGCTGTTTTAATTTTCTTTTTGTTTTTCTGATTCCTGTCTCTTCACCTCATTCTGTTTCCACTCTGTACATCTGTCTGCTCGGTCCTTTGTCTCTCTATCTGTGTGTGTGTGTGGTGTGTGTGTGTGTCCTCCTCCAGATGAAGTTTATGCTCAGAAGCTGAAGGGCAAGGCTCTGAGTGAGGAGCTGGACCTGGCCCTGAACGACATGACTACACTGTAGATGTGCTCTCACTTCCTCTTTGCTCTTCCTTCCTGTCTGAACTCTTCTCCGCTTGGTTGCTTTTGTTTTATTCCATTCCACATTAGTATTCTGGGCTAGAAGACTCTAGAATTGTGATGTCTGAATCTGGCCACCCTTCAGTAAACTGTGTCTGTGTTACACAGCAATGCTCTTTCTACAGCAAGTTATTGCCTACCCAGTCACTGCTGCTGTGTCTGTTGGTTCACTAAGTTCATGTTCTCTCTTTAGTGAAATATTCATGTAAACCTCTGTCTCCTCCTGTAATAAATGGATTAAAGCTCTCTTGGCTTTCCTGTCTCCTTCCGGTCTTGCTTTCTTTCTCTTCTGTTCCTCTTTTTAACATTTATAAACAGTGTATAAATAATAAATAAGTGCTTTGTAGTTCATCATAAATTAGTTAATATGTCACCTCTCCTCTGAAGCATCTATAATTGCTGTATAAACACTTTATGAATAGATGATAACATAAATAGCAACATATAACAGACAACATATTCATTTAAATATCTAGGTTTCTGTACTGATTAATGAATAAGATGTTATGGTTGGTGTTGAATCAGCAGATAGAGCTTTGGCCAGAATCACTAGTAGAAGTAAAAACCTGATGTTAGTTTTGAAACATTCTCAAAACCTTTTCAAGTGTCCTGTGCTTGGTTCTACTGCTGGGGTTCAGGGCCTTAAGAAAAATTTATTTGGGATCAACAAAATTATTGTGCACATCGTTCCCTCAACCTCAAACTTCAACATTTGTTTGTTTGGAGAATCCGTGTTTGCTCAGAGTAAATTGCAGTGGGCTGACAATTAAACATTAAATTAGTTACCAAAAGAAAGTCTGAGAGACAAGAAAAAAGCTCTTCATCAGAGTAAACTATAGATGTGAAGAAATTCTTTTCTATAAGCAGTTCATTAGGATTTTTTTTTTCACATAAATATGTAGTATTAGTGTTAGTACTACGCATTTCAAACTTCATATCTACCTGAGTATTGAGGTGCCACTCACACAGCTATGTGCATCAAGGTAAGGATCTGTCAGCAGCACAAGTCCGATTTCATACTACATCTGTCAGGATTAAGTTTTAGAAATTGTATATAAAATGGTTCTCAGTATATCTAATAATAATGTAATGGGTTTGAATATTTACCCTAATACCACCAGTTCATCTCAGTGCAGATATTTCCTGTCTGTCCCCCTTCACACCACACCACACCCCTGGATGAGGGCATATTATACAAAAACTCAATGTCTTTGTATTTTGGACAGTTGGACAAATCATTTCACAAACTTAATGATTCATTGATTTATGGTTGTGCATAAAGACTGTGTAGAATTAGAGGATCTCTGAGTTTTCTGTACCTTTACCACAGACAGGAAATGTGTTTAGAAGCTCAACTGTGACTTTGTCTCCTTCTCCAGAGAAACTGGCCCAAGCCAAAGAAGAGAACCTGGACATGCACCAGGTGTTGGATCAAACCCTTCTGGAGCTCAACAATCTATAGAGACCTCCACAGGGCTGGGTGGAGGATTGCTCAAAAGATAGAACAAGACTAAAAAGGTTTCATATTAAATCCAAAGCTCCCAGCATACACACCTACAGATGGAATCTTAATGTAACATCAGCAGTTGTTAAAAATGAAACCAAAAATATAAAAAACAAGCAAACAAAGAAACAAAAAAACAAAAAAAACAACAAATAAATATGAGGATTGGTTCACGTGTAAAATGTGACATGGGTTTCTCTTGCAAACTGAAAGCTATTTTTTTGTACACAAGGAACTGATGCAGGCACTGTATAGTTCATCCAAAATGATCTTATCATCAATAAAAACTTCCATGCAAATGTAACCATTTTGTGTCACTTGTGCTCAAGAGAGATTGTTTCTAATAGAAATGTTTCACCTGTTTGCCCAAACATGACAAAGCTTTTCTCACTGATCTTAAATGTTGCAAACTTATGTATTGTCATCACAAAGAGTAACTACACTAACTATAAATATATATATTTTTTGCACTGTACACATAATCACATGTTGATACAGTTGATTTTTTTCCCAACAACATTTATATTGTCTGTTTTTTCTGCTTAGATTTAGCTAGTGTCTAAAAGTTTGGTTAAGACGAACCAGCTGGCGAGGGATGCCACAGTGTGAAACCAGGTAATAAATTCATGACAGCACCAGTATTACCGATTACAAGACTACAAGAAAAGATGTCTTGGCTCAGTATGGTATGTGTAGATCAGAAGTGTTACTTCCAGAAGCTGCATTAATGTTATCAGGTTCCGTTTTGGCATTGAATCTAAATCTGCCAGATGTTTCTGCTTTTTGATTTGACACAAAATCCTCTGCTCATCTTGTTGGTGAACTCTTTGCTCATCACTTGATAAGACTCTGTTTCTCTGTGGTGTCACTCTGCTGCTGCATGGAGCAAACACTCTGTTTATAATTGTAGCATTCTGACTAAGTATTGATGACTGGTGTATCATAAATTATTTTTTTCTTTAATGAATGACGAATGAAATGGCTTATCTATTAAAAAAAAGAAAGAACAAATTCAGTGGGAGCAATGGGCAAGTTATGTAGTTGGTGTGCCCTTTTACATTTTTAAATGGTAATTTTTAGGCTGGTATTTTTTTGGTTAAAGAGTGTAACACCTTCAGTATTTTGAAATAGAAAGTCAACCTTAAATTATTGAATGAACTCAGTTACCAGTAGAACAAACTAATGCTGGGAGCTCTAACAATGACATCTAACTCTGAATAAAGGCTTTATATATTGTAAAAATAATAACAATAATAATAAAAAGCATTCCTGATTTGATAAACATCATAATTCCAAGATGTCGTTGATGATGTGGCTTTTTATAGCAAATTCTTTTAATATGTTATACCTTACATTAAGCCCAAGTCTAACATTCCTCAACATGACCCCCAAGTCTCAGCTGTTACATAACAAGCTGTTACTTGTGATCAGAGACTGATTCCTCCAAGACACAATTACATAAAGACATGTAACAGCCTCCATGATGTACCTTTTTCTGGATCTGGATGCAATGATTCTCAGAGGTGCTGCTAGAAATAAGAAAGAACTACATTGTGTAACTTTTTATCTCACAGAAAAAGAAGGAGAATTCTGCAGAATTTTGACGTTAATGCAATACATGCTGGTGCTGGGAAGTGCATGCAAATAAGCTAACATTATCTCTAATAACAGACAAATTGAAAGTACTGGCCACACCATATTGCATGTTGCTGATTGTAAAGCTCAAAACTTTAGATGATTCAGTAGGCTACTATGGGTAGCTGAGGTAATCTGAGGTCAAATATGACAATATGACACAACTGACACCAACACTATTAATGAAAAGTAAAACTATTTACTTTGCAATCTGAAGTTTTGGAGGTCACATATAAATTGATTGAAAACTGAACTAGGAGGGACAGCTATTAAATAACGAGCGCTTATGAGGATAAAACCATGTGGATCACAGTCACATCAAGTGTTATATATTAAAGGCTGGGTATTCACACACAACTGCTGTAAGTTTCCAGTAAGTGACATCTTTAGTTCACTGCTAGCTACTGATTGAAGTGCATGTGTTTTTGCTAAGGCATTGGAAAATTATTAGCTTAAAAGTTGAGCAATGATTAACTTGAAATTTTTGGTGAAATTGAACAAAACAGCAGCTGAATCTTTTGGTACAATGGTACACTGCATGTCACGTGCAGGTGTGTTAGTCCAAGATGATGAATGTTCTGGGTATCCATGCACATCAAAAACTTCTGAAAACATTCAACAAATTGAACAAATCATTTGAAATGCTCGACGACTCAGTATAAGAATGATAGCAGAAATGGTCTCCATTGATAAAGAGACAGTTTGGCAAATTTTGCATGAAAATTTCAACATGACAAAAGCGTGTGAAAAAGTTATCCCAAAACATCTGACTCCTGATCAAAAGGAAAGACGCAAGCAAATTTGTGGAGACATTTGATCACTTGAAGACCTGAATGCAGCGGAGTGTTAATGCAGAAGGGGAGTATGTTGAAGGAGAAAAACACTGAAAAATGGTTATATTCAATAAAATTGTATTACAGCATTAGTCTCATTATTTAACAGCCATACCTTGTATTTCCATGCCTGTCTTTGCTTGCAGTTTGACCATTTTTAGTTGCTCTCTCCCAAGCTTTCCTCTCTGTGACAGTGCAATGATGACTTTGGCCAAATGTCTAGAATAGAACAGAAATAATGTTTTGTAGTGTGGGGGTTTTAACACACAGTACACATTTTGGGGCAGTGAGAGACCAGATGATGGTGGTCAGGCAACATCTGTTGGATAAATAGAACCAGCGTACTTGAATGAATGAAGTAAAACTAGATGTTAGTACTGGAAAGGAATCTGTGCTTGACCACAACAATGGTTTCCAATAATATTGCACCATTGTATGACTGGAAAGGGTACCAAGAGGGAACCACAGGGGTGACCATCATCCAGTCTTGTGCAAAGTAAATATGACTTCATCACTTACCATTACAGATACCAGGGGTGGGAAGGGGAAGATATTTGAGAGAGCAGAGACAAATTTCAGAAATAAAACAACAGAATGAGTTGCATAATGATGCGCTGAGATTCTGAAGCCTATGTGACAATACACCAGGAGAGGTTCTGAATCCTAGAAGATGTAAATAATATATATTACATTACATATGGTAATGTGTGCACAATGGAATTTAGCATGAAAATAAATGAGAGGCTTCATACCCTTTTCTCTGATCTTGTATAATATTGTCAAGCCTTCACCCTAATATTGTCTTCTATCCTTCTTGACGTCTGTATAACTCAGTGTTTTGGTTTCTTTTGTATAAACACTATTATTAGTTTTCATGAACAGCCTGCCTCTTCTCCCTTTGTTTGAGAAAGAAAAAAAGATCCTGCTTGCTTGAGAATTTAATTGTGAACATTAAACTCTTTACAATAAATCAGGTGTCTGAGTTTTACAGACAAAATAACTGCCGTCGCACGTTCACCATTTCACTGTATGCAGTGCTTGTAAGGAAAACCAGTGCCAGCAGTTCAAGGATTTCTTGGGGATCGTGTATTCCTGGGAACACGAGGGGCGGAGACATACTGGAAAAGAACAGTGAACAACGCGAAAAAACGAGACAGTAAAATCGAAACCTGCGATTTGTCGGAAGTGCTTGACCGACCGTTTCTCTGACCAATCATCGAACAGAATGTGTTCGCTGAATATTTGCACAGATCCCTAAATTTACAGCGACAGGGCAGGTGCTTGATGGTAAGGAGTGCGGTCTATCCTTACTGTGTTAGGTCGCGTATGTATTGCGCAGAGGTGCAGAATGTTGCGACACAAGGTTCTCTTAACGGGAAGTGGGTGGTCCTACCCAGACCTGGGACGGACATGACAGTAATAGTTTAAAATTAATACAACTTACCTCGACGATTGCTGGTTTTAGCCATAACTAGAGATGGTGTTGATCTAGCGAAGATTAAATTGGGTCCTAACAGATGCCAGTTAGGTAAGTGATAGCCTCTTTTTTATGACTGCGGAAACAATATGGCGCTGGTGTGGATGACAATGTAAGCACCGAGTGTTAAATATTTGATTCGCAACACGGCGACTACTCTGTACATTCTTAGCCAACTTACAGCTATCTTTAAGTTTTCGGAGTTTACTGTTAACTGTTTACTGTTACCACTGTTAACTAACACCGTAATGAATTCTTATGTATCGTGTAGTCTTTGCAGAATTATTACCACTAAGCTAATTTCGCCGTAACGCCTAGCTACGCTAACGAGTCTAGTTGTACAGTGTGTGAGGATGGAGTGTATTAGACAGAGCTGACCCAGCCTTTTCATCTCTAACATTGTGTTTTTATGTTCCTAGGTAGTCAATCATCATGCTGTCTGCGAGAGTGTCCCAGCTGCTGGTATTAGCTTGCCTTGCCTCTTGTCTACCCGCTAGAGGTGGTCAGTACTATTTTGCATTTTAAGTTCCATTTTAACCCCTGACTGTACTGTGGAGTATTATCTTTCAGCAGATGTAGTAACAGCAAACGTAATGTAACCTCAGAGTTCTCTATATTGCTATTTGAATATTAATTGTCACGTGTGTTGCTGCCCTGGGGGTTGACACAGTACCATTAACCCGTAAACAATGATGTGTAGTAGATCTTTTCTATTGTAATTTAACATGTCACAGCTGGAAAAGCCCAGGTGGACCTAATAACGTTGATGATGCCTGCATTCCATTTACATGCTTCAATCCAAGGGCCTTGGTATTATGTATGCTGAGTTCATGACATGGCACACTGAGACACATTAATCATGTTAGTTACACCAGTTTTTTTTACCTGCTGTGACAAGTCAGTATGTTTGCTTGAAAATGATACGTGCTCAGAGGCCTGTACTATGAAGCAGGATATGAAGTTAGAGAGGTGACTTCAGGTTTAACTCTTGGTTTTCAGGGATACGATTGTGGTTCACTTCTTAACTGACTAAATTGCCAGTTGCTCCAGAGCAGGTTATGTAGAGTTTATTGGATCAAAACCTGTCACCAGCCCAACCACTGACCAATCAAATAAGTGGAAATCAACACTCAATCATTCCTAAGGATCCTGACATGGACAAAAGAGTTTACAGTAAAGTGACAAACAGTGAGTAGCAATAGATACTGTTCTAGGCCAGTGGAATCATTCTCCTACTCCAGACTTTTTATGTGTCCACTCTGGTTTTAAAACGGAGCTTCTAACAAACAGAGGGAGAGCTTATACACTAAACAAATACATGATAACTATTATAGCTTTGTTTTAAGTAAACAGAGAATCTTTAATCCCAAAAGAATTCCTGACAGTGTTTTTCCTCTTATTCCATCACTGCAGCTCAGAATAGCATGATGATCACTGGTAATAAAAACAAAACCCTCTGATGTCTTTTATTAGAAAAATGATCCAGACATTGTTAAATAATTTGTATGATTACACATGATTGACCTCTTCAGACATTGACCACTTCTCTCCTCCCCTCTCCGCTTTGGCAGCAGGAACAGTCTGACATTATTTTCACTTTACTAAAAACCTACAACATATATTTTTAACAGTTTATTCATCGTCAGATAAAAAGCAAAAGTATACTCTCAGTAAGAAACTTGAAAATTCCTGTACTTATTTGCAGTATATCCTCAGCCAGTGTTTCTTTTAATATAACAGTAAGTACTTTATGCAGTCTTTCTGATAATGTTGCTTGCAATTAACAACTCTGCCTCTTTCACACGAATTCACTCACAGCTAGACTGGGAAATCCTAGATTGACTTACCGGGTTGTTGACCTCAGTTATATGGCTGCTTAGTGAGACTGTGTTGTCAGGTTTAGTGAAGCCAAATAACGAAAAGATATCCTAGTTATGTTGTTATGTTGGCCTGTGTTGGCTTCTTTAAGGTACCCTGTGGAGTTGGCAAACATAGTTCATCATAGTTCATCACATTTGCTAAGCTGATAATTTTGTAATGTTTTAAAACCTCAATTGTTGACATTTATGTTTTCCAGCCACCTGTTTTTGTTTTCTTTGTCCTGGCTGGCTGTCTTGGTGCATTAGTGCCACCACCTGTTCATCACAATACATGACACAACAAAAGTAGCTAGTTTAGGCCATTTATCTGGTGTGACTACAAGGTTAGCACCAGGGCTAACCACCATGGACTAATGTGCGAACATTCCCAAGTTGTAGTAATGGGGATTTTTCTGTTCCCATCTGTTGATATTTCCTGGGTGCACTGTAACACTCAGAAAATGTGCTGTGGTTTTTTTGTAGTACCAGGTTTTACCACTAGGTGATCCTCCTGTCTCTTTAAAGAGATTGGGTCACAGGGGTGTCCTGCCTTGCTCTGCTCACTAAAGCTGTCATATCTCAGCAAACATAGACTTTCTATTGGTTTTGTGTTAATTGCTTAGGGTATTTGCTTAGAGGTCACAGCATTATGTGAGAAAATGTTGTTTCTGATGCAAGCATGCTACTCATGAGCACTGATTTTACTGAGTTTCATTCTGAATGCTGAGTTAATGTGTTTTCTTGGTTTATTGATTTCCAGAAAATGACAGCCATTTGGTGATAGCCCCACAGGATCCAGTGCTTGACATTGAGACTAACTTCACAGCTACATGCATGATCATTAACACAGCTGAAGTTACAGTAGATGACCTCTACTGGACTCTTTCTGGAACTACTGTACCCAAAGAACAGTACACTAAAATCAACAGAACAACTCTCAATGTCACTCTCCGTGTGACCAGTGAAGAAAGAGAATTGTTAATGTGCCGTTGCAAGAAGGTATCAGTCAGTGTTATCCTGAATGAAGGCAAATTTATGCACGGGATCTTCCTTACAAAAGGCTGTGAGTTGTTTTTTGTTTGTTTGTTTTCATTTTGCCATTATTTAACAGTAGTTGAGGAGGATTGGTGGTGGGGGTGGAGGCTAAAACCTATGGCTGTATTCCATCCACCTGTATTTAATATTCCATAAGTTTGGCAATTTTTATACATTTTGTAATATATATGTATATATATATGTGTGTGTGTATATATATATATATATTAGTTTATGATCAAATTTAGTACAGTGGTGGCTAAAAAGTTGTGAGTTGAAAATAATAAGGGATGCTTTTAATTTTATAATAAATAAATACACACATACACAAAACTAAGAAACATCAAAAACATATGTTAAAAATAGGAAGTTAAAAAGATGTTTGTGTGTTTTTTGTCACAATGTCAGATCTTCCAGGAAAGCCTGAGAATCTGTCCTGTATAGCCCCTCAGGAGGGAAAGCAAATATCTCCAACTGTCACCTGTTACTGGGAACCAGTAGGACGCCAAAGCAAAGATGTCCCTACAACATACACACTGTTTTTTAAAACCATCAAGTGAGTACACATCTAGATTTTTTGTGTGTTTTGCATGTATCGAAAGTGCAGTATGTAGAATGGCAAAAAATTCTAAATGGCAGGAAAATTTGTGTGACACCGTGTTTTCAGCATCATTCCCTAATCCATAGATACCAGAATTTTCTTCTACGCCTTATGGTAGCAAAAAAATTATGCAAAACATTTAGTAATATTTATTATCACATTTACCAACACATGGTGGCATTGTTGCTGCCATTTTTGAATATATGATGCACTGAAGTATGGGGAAGCAGTTCACCAAGGTTCAGTGTTGAAGCCTTTATAGTTGTTGAGAATTTATCAGGGTTCATCGTGTTTTTTCATGTTTTGCTCATTCCGTACATAATCCTAAAAAATCATGATAAAATCATATAAAGTCAACAATTAGAGATCTCATTACCAAAAGTCTTACAACCTATCTCCTGAACATGCTAAACTTTTTAGCGTTTGAACAAAGTTTCTAGCGGCAGGTGTACAGGACTAGTAGCATGTCAAAAAATATACAGAAGAAAATAGAAGAATAAAGAGGAAGATTATTATAGTGTGATTAATGTCAGCAATCATAATTACAAACAAAGATTACTTCAATCACACAGTAAATGACCAAATTCTGATAATTACTGGTAATTCAGTCACAGGGTTAAGCAGTTATTCAACTACATAGTTACGTTTTACATTCTGTCACTCATGCAGCCTGTGACAGACTCCTCTCCTCTCAGACTTTCAAGCCAATGCTGTTGTTCTTTACCAACAGACAGATGAAACTGGCAGCACTACAGATTTCATATTTGACAGAGGCTCATATTTGTGTGTTATTAATGCTTTACCCTAGGTCAGAGCTTTTGATCAAATTGATTCAATTTCATCGTAAGAAGAATTCCGAGTATGTGTATTGTTGGGTAGGCCTTACTGTTGAGCCCATCTAAGTGGTTTTGATTTTTTTTTTTTTTTTTTTGTAGTGATGTCACCTATAATGTGTCAACTCAAGAAAGCAGTTCCCAAGTATTTCTGAAAATTTTCCCCATGTTTATGGAAGTGGAGGTCTGGGTGGTGGCACACAATAAACTGGGAACAATTGAGTCTGAACATCTGAATAAAGAAGCCAGCTATTTTGGTAAGTTAATGTTGTTGTACAGTATAAGTAAGGATTTCACGATACTACCATCTTTATGTTTGCATGTTCTGATCTAGACTGGTCTACCACATTGATTCACCTTAGTGTCTGCTGAAATATGGCTCAAGTACTGATGATTGACATCTGGCATGTTCTTGACTGCTTATTGTGTCTTTTATTGTAGTGAAAACAAACCCTCCAACAGACATCAAGGTCATTTCAGAGAGGAGTTTTCCAACCTCCCTCCTCATTAACTGGACTCGTCCCATTGGCAAACAATATGTGACATTAACATATGAAATCAGATTCTGCCCAAGTGGATCTCAGAATTGGACATATGTAAGTATGTTTGTGTGTCCCTCTGCCCCTTACAGTTATTTCTCATAGTGTGCATTTTCATCACATCAGGCTGGTTGTTTATTTGGGAGATAGATAGACAGATAGACACACACAGACAGGTGACAAAGGAAGAGCCAACATACAGTGTTGTAGTAGGGCCACCATTTGCCACCAGAACAATTTCAGTGCTCCTTGGCTTTGTTTCTACTAGTCTCTGGAACTCTGCTGATATTCCCGCATTTGGTGTTTTGATGATGGTGGTGGAGAGTGCTGTCTAACATGTCGGTCCAAAATCTCCCAATGTCCCAAATGTCCCAAATGTCTCAAAATTTATTGGATGGATGGCCAGACATTCATGTTCCCCCAGGATTACTTGTAATAGCTTTGGTTATTGTATGTGTAAACATCTGGTCAATTGATTGAAGTCTGCTGTTTGTTTTTTCTAATTATTATTTGATAAAATCAATAAAAGAGATGTTTTAATGTGAAGGTACCTCGTGTGGACACTGCCAAAGACATACTGTCCTTCAGACTCCAGTATCTTCAGCCATACACAGTTTATATCACTCAGGTGCGCTGCAAAACTGATAGAGAGGGCTACGGTTACTGGAGTGAATGGAGCACCAGTGTGTCCAAGAGAACACCAGAGGCCCGTGAGTATTATTGCTGGTCATTCAGATTAGTTTCACGACATAAAAACACAAAATAGAAGTTAGTGTTCAAAGACAATTGAAAGACTTCAGATTAATATATTGTGTAACTGATTTGTCATACCTGATGACTCCTTGAAACCTTTCTTGAAGCACTACAAAATATGTCCTGTGCAGCCTCATAAATTGCCCCTCGAGGCAATGGCACAAAGTCTCGCTGAATTGGTGAATTTGCTCATTTTAGTGTTGAGTTGTAGATTTGGAAGATATGATGTGATGATTTACTGTTTGCTCTTTTGATTGACTAAAAGAGTTATTTTTGTCTTTTCTTTTTCTTGGCCAAGGACCAAAAGGTAAACCGGACTTGTGGAAAATCATGGCTGATAGTAACAGCATTAATGGCCGACAAGTGCAGTTTATGTGCAAGGTAAATTCCCACATGCCATTCAGCTATTACACCTGCTAATACTCACGTAACTGTGTGCATCTTAAAACATAAACCATCGAACACTCTTGCTTGGACAGTGCCTGGAATCTAATGTGTAATGTAACTGCTTGTTGTAAATATTTGCCTCGATTCTCATAAAAAATCACATCACAGTCTATGAATTTACCAGAATGTGGTTGATTTCATTATTTAGTGATTTTATAGTGTTAAAATTCTTAGCAGTGTGCAATAGTTAACCTTGATCAGTGTGTCCCCAACTGTGCCATTGTGAGTCCTTGAAGTTGAGGGAACTGGTCATCTTGGGGCATTCAGTACAGAACACAGTAGATAGGGTTGATATACTCATGAAAAATATGGAAATTCATAGAATTTAAATTGCATCCCCCAGGTCTTGGAAGGCTATTGAAAAATTGTGGCAAAAATTTTCATTGATAGTTTAACACTGTTGGATACTAACCTTAGCAGATAATGTGCTATTTTATTCATCATTTCTTGGCTTTGTGAACAAAGTGCAGATCAGACATCTTCTGAGTTGTAGGAATGTGTATTTTCTCACAATGAAACTAAGTTAGGAGTCTTCCCCCTGCTTCAAACTCTATGCTGGGAACACAGAAATGATATTGATTTCCACAGCAGACTTATTTTTTTAATCTCTTTATCAAACAAAGTTCCAAAGGTGCGATAACCAAAGTCAAAGTCCAGAGCACAAAAAGGTATAGATAGAGATATTTTCTATTATTTGGTTTCAAATATAAGCACAGACAAGAGAGATGCATAAATATGGAGAACTAGTGCTTAATTATGTTTCTCAATCAGTTTTAAAGGCTTAAGACAGAGACTTTGCTGCAGTATTAATCCCTTGTCTGTCAGGGCTGAAGCTGGGACTCCATGAGACAATGACAAGTTAACTGCTGGAGTGTCACCAAAGCTCTGGACTTGTTAAAAATTGAGATTTGCTTTAAAGTACTTTTTTTTATTATCATTAGATAATAAGAGATTACAGAGTGCACACTGGAATAAAATGGTAAGAGTAAGCAAAATAATATCAAAATGTACCCAAGTGGTTTCTTTGAGATAATGGCATCCCACTTCCTATGGAAACACTTTGCTGCAGTCAAGTCAATTGTTTTTCTGTGCAACCCCTGGTAATGTTACTTCCTGTTTTGATGCTGAAAGGTAACAGACACTGTGTTGCTTTGTCCTGCCAGGATCCTGTGTTTACTAATGGGAGGATAATACGATATGAAATAGAGATCCAAGACCAAAAGGATAAAGTCAAGAATGAGTGGGAGAGTATCCCAGTCAACAGGTCAGAGGCTGACAGCAGCTCTATCCAGAGGAAAGTTACTGTCCTTAAAGAGATTCACCTGCCTGACAAGAAATCCATACACGTGTCCATCATTGCCGTCAATTCTGAGGGAAAATCTGATGCAGCATCGTTAATCATCCCTGAAAAAGCACATGGTAGGTGTTCATGGTGACTCTGAGCTACAGGTCACACTCTAAAGGGATGTGGGAAACGTACAATCTAAACCATTGCATGTATTAATTTCAGTGTAAACTCACCACACCAGCAGGGATGTTTTGCTACATTACTATACACCACTGTCATGTGTCATATATAACTCTTCTGGTGATAGCATGTCTTTTTCTGTGGAGTGGTCAATGAAAGAGGAGAAGACATGAACCATTTAAGTTTATGGTAGCCATCTTCCCTTGGCCATCAGGCTGCTCCCAACTATTTAGTCCATTTTACACGTTCATGTGTCATGCATAATACAGTGCGAAGCACTGCTCCACCACGCGGCTGCTGTGTTTTGGACTTAAAGAGCTGATTGGCAATGCCTCCCACAGAATACTACTACAGAGACTCCAGCTTTGTTTATCCAACTGCAGCTGAGCTTTCAGCAGCAGGCTGGACTTTGGTAATACTTACTAGCATTACCTAAAAGTTTACCTCTTAAATTGAGAGTATTTTGTCTGACAACAGCTGACCGAGTTGTTTAATTATCAGCACATTGACAACAATTACAAACAATTTACAGAAATAACAATGTGCTGTAGTAGCAGCAGTAACGCTCACAAAAAGACTAAAGATTGAACAACATAGACATCAGTCAATGTCAGTCCTTACTCCTGTCCTCTGTCTTCAGATATGGCCAGTAAAGTTTACAATAATCTGACAAATGTTAAGATCACGCTATGGTTGTGTAAAGCATGCTGGGAGACTGACAAAACTGTTGTTGAAGTGTCCACAGCAGCTCACGTGCTCACGTGATGTGTGCAGCCCCACTCTTAGCAGAGAGGACAGAGAGCAGCACGGCCATAAACAATTAAATAGAAAATCAATATATGGTAGTCAGTGTTGATATTGAGGGAGCCGTCACAAATAAGGAGCACTGGTGCTCCTAGTTTAAAAAATGAGTTGCACTGTCTCCAAAAGTGATTGCAGAATGCGACTAAATGGTCATAGTCTGGAGCCTTGGCCTGTTTACTACAAATTATGAACACCTTACTGATGATTATGTTTTGTAAAGCTTTTCTATGTATAAACTAGCTTTCAAGCTGTATTCAATTTCTTAATAAGTTTTAACACATCACACTTACATTGTACATTGACTCATCTAGATAGGAGATACAGTTCCTCAGTAAATTAACTCTGGTCTAAACCAGGGCTAAAAAGGTGAGAAATTACTTGTTGGAATAAGTGCATTTGTGTGTGTGTGTATTACAGAACTTGACCCAGTGGAAGAGTTGAGGGTATGGCCTGATGGGGGCCAGATGTGGTTGGAATGGAAACCCCCCAGCAACAGAGCTGCGTCAGAGTATGTGGTGGAGTGGGTCACTGGTGATAAGATAGACTGGCAGAGGGAAGACAGAAGCACCACACGCACTGTCATTAAAGGTAATCTCTTTCTTCTTCCTACAAATGTATTGTAAAGTTTGTGATATGTATTCAACATTCCATTTAAGTGATATTTTACCCATAATCTGTCCTTCTTGAGAATAAACTACTCACACAGATGAGTAAAGTGGCTGTAAAAGGCTGTGTAGTTTGATCCATCATGGAGAGCAGACTGTGGTCAGTTTGGATGTACATTCACCACTTTGTGGGTGGGACATAAATATTCTGTAAAATGGAACAATTTGATTTAATTGTAACATATACATAATGATTATTTTTAAATAATAGGCTTTTACCAGGCTGTTGTTCCAATGTACCACAAGTCTTTGAAAAGAAAATGAATTTAACAAGTAAAAAAAAAAAAGAAAAAAAAGAAGTAAGAACTGAGTAAGCATGCACGCTGAAAAGAAAACCTAAGCAAGCAAGTCACAAAATGACAAGACTGCCAAAAAAAAGCACAGAGAAGCAATTACATCACTGAGAAATCACCAGAATGAGAATGAGGAAAATCAGTGCCCATTGTCTACAGACCTGTTACATTGGTAAGTAGCGCCCTCTGGTGGGTCTTGTGCTGCCACCTTCAAAGACAGACTTTTGATTGGTCATCTGTTAAACACTCAGCATGTTAGCAAAGGACCGCTGCATAAATGTATACACCAATCAGCCACAAAAAAACACTGACAGGTGAAGTGAATAACATAAGTCATTGCAGTGCAATACAATGACATCTGTTATGGTGGCAGCAATATGATACTGTAGGGCACAGTTAACTACAAACTTACTACAGCCACCTTTCAAGCCTACAGGGTATGTCATATTCAAAAGCAAGATTAAGGTGGAGTACCACTTTACTGATACTCCCCTTTACACTAAATACATAGTTTTTACAGTGTACAGTGTACTCTAACATTTAATGTTAACTTTTGATCTTAATGTCAAATCTAGGCAAACTGGAGAAGTTTATTTGCTACACTGTGTCTGTGTATCCAATATACTCTGGAAAAGTGATTGGGAAGCCAGCAAGTAAAGAAGTCTATCAGGAGGAAGGAGGTAAGATAACATACTCATTGTGAATAGTAAACCATTGTATTTTGTGTGAGTGTGTTTGTATGTAAATGTATATCAATCTGTTCCACTGGAGATTTTACCACATTTCATCAATTTGTAGTCAGTATATATTTGTATTCAGAGGCACAGTTTTATGACTAGCAGAACTGATGTTGCTATAATTGTTGCAGCTCCACTGGAAGGCCCCATTGTTAGTCTGAATGGTAAACCAGGACGTAATGAAGCTGAGCTAGTGTGGACAGAGATTCCCAAATATAGACGGCAAGGCTTCATCACAAGCTACACGATATATTGTACAAGTGAGACTTCGCGAGACACACGTGGTATGTACCTGTCACATGGTTTCTTGAATAGGCTCGAAACTATGTTTATTAGTGTTGGACTGAAAGAATGGCTTTACTAACTGAATACCTTGCAATGTCAGTGTTGCCAATGTAGAATAATGTTAATTCTTGAGCCTGTTTAGTCCATTTATTTTACTTATTTTGTATTTATTCTACTCTTTGTGTTTATTTGATTTGTCTTGTTTTGATGATCTCTCTTTGCTCCTTTGCATAGAGATAACAGTGCCAGCTAACACCACCTCATACACTCTGAGGTCATTGTCAGGCAACACCAACTATGCCATTTCAATCAAGGCTTCAACCAAAGGAGGCTCAGTCACTGGCATTAATCACTCATTCACCACTCTGAAATATGGTGAGTGTAAAGTCAGATCTCTGCTTTTCTAAACCATATTATATAATAAAACAACATAATAGATCACACACACAAAGCCGCAGCCAAAGCTAAGTTTGTACTCTGACATGTAGTGTACTGATACTGTTAATTGATACCTGCGATGTGGCCTGATTGGCAAAATATTGAACTGCAACCATTTACATATTTAGTCTTTGTAAATACCCCACTAAATAGAAAAACTGCAGTAACACAAAACTTTGCAACGCTGACTATTTGTGGCAAGCTCAGTAAATTTCGTCCTATATGTTTGCTTTAACCATCAGTTTAAGGCTCTTGCAGTTACTATTTGCAAAAAATGATAATAATAATATCTCATATCATATACACTGAGAAACTATGTAGTGAAGAAAAAGAAGAATTTGACCATGTACTGATATGTTATCTAGTGTTCCTTTGAGAAGTCAGGCACTGATATAAACCATCCAGTGAATGCCTTCTGTCATAAGATCTTTGTATAAGAGACCAAGGACATAAATAACTGTGCAGGTCTGATAAGGGGTGCAAGCAGTACAGTAACATACATTATGGCTACTTAACAGCAGCTGAGCTGCCATAACTGAAGTTTGTATTTTCACTCAGGTGTTGTTTTCTCTAAATATCCTCTGTTTTCCCCTCAGCACAAGGAGAGATTGAGCTCATCGTGGTTGGAGTAAGCCTTGGCTTTCTGTTCGTTGTTGTCATGACCATGCTGCTCTGTATCTACAAAAAAGATGTGTAAGTGACTCTGAACATGTTGTTGTCTAAGAGCAGGGTTTGAGGCTCACTATGAATGTCTTTGAAGAGAGATTGTGAAAGTGGGCACCACAGGGTTCCCATTCACACTATTCAATGTATCTTACCCCTTGAGTGTAGTCATTCATAACAACTGGACAGTAATAGTTAAACTATCAATAGTTTAAGTTAAACTATCAATATTCATATCAAATTCACCACTGCCCATGGTGAAAAACTGCAAATCCCCATTGCTCAGATACATTGTGAATGAAAGCATTTTAAATTACTATTATAGCTTTGGATCCATAGATTACAAGATAACCCCTCAGTGTTGCATCACTTACAGGATCAAGAGGAACCTCTGGCCTCAGATTCCAAACCCTGGAGAAAGCACCATTGGAAACTGGTCTCCTGATTATCCTTTGAAAGTAAGGACTTTCTTTGCACTGACACACAAGGGTTACAACATGTACATTATTAAATATATGGTATATCTACTGTAACAATATAACCTGTAGAAGGTTCGCTTGCATATAGCTGATTTTTCAAGCTCCATGTTGTTACTGGGACTGACCACTGCAATCACTCAGTAGATGAGCTGCAGCAATTAAAAGACCTCAGAGTGTTTGTTTGATAACTTTGTCCACTCAGGTCTTGTTTCTCTTTAACAAGCCTGCTGTTAATCTAAGTTAAGATCACTGCTGATCAGGGTTTAAAATTTTAGCACAGAGAAAATCTATTTTAATGTATAATATGATACATTTTTAGCTTTGGAAATGAGAGAGAAATTATGAGAATTTAGGGTGGTAAATTTAGAATTGGCAGTGCTGTGGCAGTATGTGTTTGAATGTTTGATCCTGATGTGGGTGTGGTATGAATCTGCCCACGGTGTTAGATTTAGTGCGTCACTACAACTAACAGACAACAGGCAGATGAATCTGGAGAGCTTCTAGATAGTACTCATAGTCACTGTGATGTTATACTAATGTCATAAATTTCCTAACACACACATACCTTTTTAGTACTTACTTTTAAAAAAAATAGAATAATGTAATACTACTTGTGTTAACTGTCTTTGTACTTATTTTTGTCTTGACCATCGTTGTGTAAACCACAGCACTGAAGGAACCAGTTTGGTATCCTTGTACATTGAGTATTGTACATGTAGAAAATAACAATAAATTCTACCTTGCACCTTGCAGAGCCACAACAGAATTTACACTCAGGGTCCTATTTATTAGCAGCTAAAACTATGACAAGTAAAAGGGCTGCTGCAATAATCAAGCCATGAAGAAAAAAAGCTTGTAAAATGGTCCCTTAGTTTTGAGAGTAAGAAAAGATTGTATTTTAGAATCTAAGATGATGAAAACATGACTTGCTGTGAAAAATCATGATTGCTCAAATGGTATCTTGCTTATATTATTATCAAATAAAATGCTAAGACTTAAGAGAGCTGCCAGTAACAAAGATCTGTGTGCCAGGGGTATGACGTACATACATAGAGGAAATAAAATTAATCCCAGAATTGACCCCCAAGGCACACCATACTTAATGTGCATGAATGAAGAAACTAAATAGACTTTTTTTTAAATTACTGCCGGATGTTGTGCATGTGTTTTCACTGTCACAGACTGGTCTCTTGTCAACCAATCCCTGTGTTTATTACAAACAAACTTGTCCATGAGAATTCACATCAGCCATTGCAACAAAGTCTTAGTTCTTCTTAGTTTAGAAGTTCTCACTGTTCCTTAGTCAGAGTTGGTCTTAGCAGCTTTATGAATAGGATTTATGGGAAAGCTTTTAGTTAGAAACTTTTAGTGCAACTTAGGAGTACTCTTCTTAGTAAGATTAAAGGCTTCGTAAATATGGGCCCATGTCTGCCTACCATAACAACTGATGATTAAAAAAAGGACATTTCCTACAAAATGTAGCATGCAAAACATTTCTGAAATGCATGAAGATGTGAGATGTATTAATGCAGCTGGATAATATAAGGGGCAGAGTTCTGCAGAACAGGACACACAGACCAGGTTCTGTGGGTTACAGCGTGGGGTTGTTCTGGATCTGGCTTGTTCCGGCGAATGTCACAGATACTCGATCAGATTGGGATCTGAGGAATTTGGAGGCCAGATCAACGTCTTTGCCTTTTTTTGTCCTTGAGCTATTTCTGAGCAGTTTTTACAGAGTGGTGTCTGATTTTCACATCATGTGTTTTTCTGTGGATAATAAAACACAGCTGTCAAGTCTCATTTGCTTTAATCTGATTTTAATTCAACTTTTCTCTTCAACTTGACCCCTCCCCTACAGGCAGAGACACCAAAGGAGAACTGTGTGTCTGGCATCAGTGTGCTTGATGTGGATGCGTGTGATGGAAAGTGTGTATTTGAGGAGGACAAGGCCAGTCTTCCTCTGAAGAAGGACAAGTATCTGTCTGAGGAGCACAGCAGTGGCATCGGTGGCTCCTCCTGCATGTCCTCACCTCGCCAGAGTGTGTCTGACAGCGATGAGGGCGGTGACATGGCTGACACTACAGCCAGCACTGTTCAGTACTCCTCGGTGGTGGCCTCCAATGGTTATAAGGGTCAGACCCCAAGCTCCCAACCCCAGCAGTCCATATTTTCACGGTCTGAGTCCACGCAGCCCCTGCTGGACTCTGAGGAGAACTCAGACATGTTGGTGCAGGAGGGCAGCAGACAGTCCCACCGGTTCCCACAACAGCCCTGCTTCACACACAGCACCAACTCTGCTGACTTCAACCAGATGGAGATGGAGCAGCAGGAGGTGCTGGAGCCTCTGGACTTCTGTCCCCTGGAGGAGGACTCAGAGCAGACAACACCTACAGACGACCAGTCAGCTGACTGGCTGCCAGCAGCACCAGTCTCCAGCTACATGCCTCAGCTGGGTGGCTACAGGCCACAGTGAGACAGACCGGGCTCACATCATCTGTGTGAATGCTCTGTGCCTTTGTTATTGTTAAATGTGCATTTCAAGTCTGTGAAGGAGTGAAGATGACTGTACCAGTATGTCTTTTGCACATAAGCAAGTATAAATAAGATGATTTGGGAAAATGCTCTGTTATATACAATGTGAATAAGAGCTTGGAGCAGTGGTTTACTAACTGTGTTCACATGGAACAATTATAAGCCATATCTTTGTAGTAAATGAATGGCCAAAAATACATAACATGTGTATATGGATGCTTTGAGCTACACAGTAAATGTTACATTTCAAAATGTCTTCTAAACATGACACAAGTGTGAATCACAGATTCAGGACTGAAGGGTGCTACAGCAGACACCCTCTGTTTGAACAGTCTCTTGCTGTAGTGCCCTCTTGTGGAGGATGTTACAGGGGATGTTACAAATTGTTACCTGGCCATTGTTATTCAATGTACATTCTGTATGTTTTCAGCTTAAGTAGATACACTGCAAATGAATGTAATCAAATAACATGAATTCATACTGACATGTACTGCTTATGAGATGCCAGTGCATGTTCAATCAAAAGTTTCATTTAACTGCCTTTCAAAATGAAGAAAAGGAAATGGGAAAAACAACATATGAGTAATGTTCACTTTCTTACTGTACATTACTCATATGGCATAATTTAGTTGAGGGTGACTCCACTACTTCATTTGAGGATTTTAGGTCTTTAATGTTCATTTCATATATAGAAACAAAATTATTCTGTTATAATACTCAGTGTTCACTGTGGCTATGACAGTCAGCATTACCTCTTCCTTTCTTATCTAGTGTTGAGATACAATGTTGAATTTACTAACCTAAACAGCTGTGGTCCTGTGCTCCTTACTATAAGAACCCTCTGATATCAGTCCCTGATGGACCTAATATGTCACTTTCAACTGGCATCAGCTCGGTGTTACAGTAAACTCACGTCCTGCTGTGAAAAATCAGTCGATTTCTGATTTTTTTTGCACTGCATACAATGTCGAGCAGTTATTGAGAAGCATCGTGACAACATGATCAGTCACTCACCTGTGATCCTAGTCAGACCTGATCTCAGCAGCAAAACATCTTACTTAAAGTGGCTACAATCAATATTTTTAGAATAATGTATGGAATAATGTAAGAGGGGTGTGTGGTAGTGATGAGAATTGGCTGGATCTGCAGCTCCCCTCAGTTTTAGATTCAGCTCATTGTTTATCTTTGATGTTTGGGTTCATTCTCACCACTCTTGTGTCATTTCCGGCAGCAGCAGCAAAAAAAGCTTTGATAAACCCACCACTGTATTCTACCTGCTTAACAGCAGACACAGACAGACAAGCTGGTGAACATCGAAGAGCATTTAGCAGCTAGAGATGTAGGTGGACGTAACACCAGTCCAAATGAATGACCATGTAGCTGGATGTGGAAACAAGCAACTGTTTGCTAAGAAGTTCACCATATCAACCTAAAAGGTGATATGTTTGCTTCGAAGAGGCCAAAACATTCAGTTACTGCCATTTTCTGAAATATGACAAAGTAAGAGACATATTAATGAAACACCTGTGGATACAAGACAGTGGAGGACTACCTTTAAACAACTGACCAGCACTATTTTCAGTTTGAACTGTTGAAGAGGTCACATATTTAGCTGCAGATGAAGGTTAAGGTTCTTTTTGGAACACTCTAAATGATTATCATTATATAATATGAAATAAATCTTTTAACTAATGTTTTGATGTCAGCTGGCATTATTGTTCTTCAGACTTTACCTTGCTCAAGAGGAATAGATGAAAATTAAGATGTACTGACTCACTAAGTCAGTGGATACTAAATCAAAATTTTATGTTTTGGTGCAGCATCTACTGATTAATATCTCTTACATTTGATTTATCGTGCGTTTTTATTTTTATCTTCGATAGCTTTTCATCTTTTTTTCCAGCCCATGTGAGCTTATGAAGCAGAGAAACTGCACAAATCAATACAGTTCTAATGACTCCAAAAGTGACTAACATGTTGTCAGTCATTAACGTAGATAGAAGCGTCAGGCTGACAAGTAAATAAGAGATCCGACTGTATCTTATGGTTAAGATAGGAAGTCTTAAATACTACATAACTGTTACATTGTTGATGTCACATTGAAGACATGATTATGAAACAATATCTCTGGTCTGTGCTATAATCAAGATACTGTTAGTTTTGTCTTCTAGGTCATAATCACATGACACAATGTTAAAATTCTCATCTACATTATTACAATAGTGTGTGTATGTATGTATGTATGTATGTATGTATATGCAGCAGAAATAAGAGCGTCTCCTATGTGAAGCTTCAACAGTCACTGTGTAAATCGTGTCTCTTTAACTGAGGTATTCTCAGGACGGGGAGGGGGGTGGATGGGTTCATCGGGTTCATGTAGTATTGGACGCCTCCTCCCATCTCAGGTTGGCTGCTTCCCTGGCTCTCTCGATAAACGGGGTAGCTGTAAGGCAAATAGGTGATGGAAAATGACATGGAAGTTTGCAGTGGAGGTGACTGAATAGTCGAGCTTGACCTTTATTCGGGACACAGAAACTCGATCAGCTGATGACTCCAAAACTAGCTGCCATTTTCAGGTCATTCGAGGCATCTGGCTAACTTGTGTGTAGCTCCAGCCAGTTGTATGAATAAGCCTGCTTTATTCGTCTGTTAGTCGTCCACTGGGATGGGGGAATCGCTTTGTCCTGTGCTGTCTAGTGGAGGAATATAAATCATGATGGCTGATGGATGTTGCAGAGGGATGGAAAGAGGCAGGGGTAAGATTGCATCAGATTCTTTACCGAGACCCACTTATCCCCAGCAATATGTCCAGAGCGGATCACAGCAGCAGGGCAATGACATCCAGGAGTTAGCCTCCAAACGCGTCGACATCCAGAAGAAACGCTTCTATCTAGATGTAAAGCAGAGCGTACGTGGACGCTTCCTCAAAATTGCCGAGGTGTGGATTGGAAGAGGCCGTCATGATAACATCAGGAAGAGCAAGCTGACGCTGTCTATGTCTATGGCCCCCGCTCTACGGTACTGCCTGGGAGACTTTATAGATTATTATGCCCGGATCGGACTGCGGGGGGGCCTGGCGCCTCCGCAGCTCGAGGAGCACAGCAACAACGGCCAGGGCCGCGCGCATGACTCCCGCAGAAGAACACAGGAGCAGCACGCGGCGCTGTCTCCCACCGGCTCTGCGGTGTCCGACGACCATGCCCACCGCGTGCTGAAGAGTGAATTCATCGAGAGGGACAACAGAAAGTACTTCCTGGACCTAAAAGAGAACCAGAGAGGTCGGTTTCTCCGCATACGACAGACTGTCAGCAAAGGACACGGTACGATGGGTTACTACGGCCAGGGGATCGAGCAGACCATAGTGCTGCCCGCGCAGGGGCTCATCGAGTTCAGAGACGCGCTGTCACAGCTCATCGAAGACTACGGCGACGACGAGAGCGACGACCGCGGCCGAGCCGGGTCCAGGAATCACGACGACAACCCCGAGCTTCCAGAGGCTGCGTCTTTTCGGGTGGACAACAAGAGATTTTACTTCGACGTCGGTTCTAACCGGTATGGTATCTTTTTAAAAATTAGCGAAGTGCGGCAGCCGTACAGAAACACCATCACAGTTCCTCTCAAAGCCTGGGCTAGATTTGGCGAAAATTTCATCAGGTACGAGGAAGAAATGCGACGGATTTTCTCGTGTCACAAAGAAAAGCGGACAGATGCTCGGCAGGACAGCGAGGAGCAGGAGGACTGACCTTGGTAGTAGGCTGTCTGTGCTATTGCATGTACTCTAGGGATTCTGTTAATGAAGAAAATGTTCCTAAATACTCTCCATAATGTACTGTAGCCTATGTGTCCCTACAATACTACACTAGATGCTGTGTCCCACCTTAACTTTTTGGCTCATCTGCCAAGGGCTGGTAAACGACTAATTTTAACCTGCCAAGAAGTCATTCATTCATAGCCTAAAGCCTACATCTGCTTTCATTTCTCGGTGCTGTTTCATGCACTGTAGCCACTTAGCCTGGGCTAGTCCAAGTGTATTTGTGGCCCTGAGCAGAATTTCATAATCCTCCGCCCCTTGTGCCCTCTAAATTACAAGTTACAAATTACAATTACAATTATAAGTGACACAAAAAGGTGACACAGTGGTATTAGGAATGTAGTGTAAGCTATGAAACCACTTTGCCCTCAAAGTATAAGAGGTGCAGATGTCCAGAAAAACTGTCCACCACAACTGAACGCTGACAGTAAAAGATGAACATGTATCCATTAAATGCACTATTTGTTCAGTATAGTTTGGTTATTATAAAAAGTGCAAATTTAGAAGTTGTCAAAATAGAAGCATATAAAATTTTAGTAATGATATTTATATGTAAATTACACATAAAAATTAACAGAAGACCTCATATGTAGAATTTTCTAGTTGGAGGCCCCCCTACTGTCCATTGAGCCCCAAGCAGGAACTCATTCGACTTGCAACACACACCAGCTGCATCAACTGATGTCTGCAGCACACACCACACTCACTGCAGAGATAAAAAAAAAGTAGTCAAGGTGCAGTAACCAGGATGTGCTCAGCCAGTGGGATAAGATTGTTTTATGGAATGACATGCAGTGGTGCTGGGGATGTGACAGTGGTGTGTGGGCTTACATACAAAATAACAGACATGAGTGTTTTGGCACACATCATACGCTGCTGGTGTGTGTTCCAGTGTAAGCAATAGCACTAGTGTCTTCCAGTGCTATTGCTTACACTGGAAATTTAAGTCTAAATTACAATTACATTCAATTGTAATTACAATTACAATTACATTCAGCTCACACACACATACACGCATGTGCGCAGGAGACGTTCGGCTTTCACATCACAATAACACTGTGCAAAATGAAAGCAAGGTTCCTCATTCATTTCAGTAACATGACTTTTCCTGCAGTGCAGTGCTGTGGGCCATTCAAATATGTACAAGTGACCAGAGCAAGTAGAATACACTGCAGTGTGTAAAATGTAGCAATGTGTTGATTTGCTGCAAACATCGCCAGCGTCAAGATGAGGGGAGAAATGAAAGTGGTGGTGCGGTAGGAGTACGAGGACACAAAGTGTTATGTGATGGCCTGGTTTTTGATGAACCTTCAGACTGGACTTGCTGCGTGTATTTCATCTTTCATTACCAGTGGCAGCACATCAACACAGCCCTTTGCGTTGCGTTCTGCCATATTGCTGTTGTCATTGTGGAAGCACTAAAGAGTTTACAAAGGTGAACAAAGTTTGTAAAGAAGAAAAAAAGGAATCAAAAAAACTTATTAGCCAGTGCAATCCATCTCCTTTATCATTCTATTCAACAAAGGCACTTAGTCCACAAACACAGGAGTGTCTTTGTGGATCACTGAGTCACATTCAGATATATATGAGCTCTTTGCTCTTAAGCCTCAAACAGTTGAAAAAGAATTGACTTGTGGCATTTTCCAGCCAGATCATTGTAAGAATATCCTTAAGAGGATGCCTCTTCTCATCACTGAAAAACCCAGTTAAGACAAAGAAGAGAAAACACATAGTGGCTGCTATCATACATGTTGCTGTAGTTACATTATTTATACTATATGGCAATTACAGCCTAACCGCTCCAATTTACACATCATATTTTGCTGAAGGACAGGTAATTTACATGTGTTCTGCTGATCACACATGAGATGATAGTGAGCAGCTTTTCATCACTTGCCATGCAACAGCAGCAGCAGTCGTCCTCCCTCAGTGAACCAGAACTCATAGTGCTATACACAATCATGGAAGAAAACAGACCTGAGGGATTGAGAAATGCTCCAGGTAACAGTTAGGCCAATGTGTATAGTAAGGCTGCTGAGTGGAAGTGATTTTCAGACAGATGACTGAAATATGCACCTGAGACACACCCATCACAATCAAGGTGTCAAGCTAGGAGCAGCCCACAGCCATGAGGGAGACCTGTGGTACCCAAACCATTGATATTGTGACCACTTTGAATAAAGCAATGTATATGAGTTGTGAGGAGTTAGCCAAAGAGGAAGTTCCTCCTCAGATTCATTTATATTATTTGAAGAATTTGTGTGGGATAAGAAGGTAAAATTTTCCATAAAAAGCAAAAATTAGACCAGTCTGAAAAAATGTGTTGAAGAATTATATTTTTTCTGCTTCTTTATCTTGTTTATCATCTTGTGAGCCCTGCAATTTATCTTGCATCCTGTTGGGGTCCTAACCCCCCAGGTTGGGAACCACCAGTGTAGTCAGTCCTACTGTTAGTTGTATAGTAATGCCTTTAAAACCATTGCAGATACTTGAAACGTTGAGAATTATATTTTATATTACTTCACTACATGCCCCTTACATCTCAACACATGGACAGTATTTGAGAGTTTTTTCCCTGTGTCATACATTAGACCAGTAGCTCCAAAGTCTACTGCTTAATGTTTGAGAAAAAGATTTCTTTGATTTTGAAACGTTTTAACAATATGTGGTGCTATGGAAATGTGTTGACACATTTTCTGTTCTAAAGTTGTTGGTACCCCATGTAGGACTGCTCATATCTACAGGTCTCTGTGTTTTCAACATGACACAGATAGGTGAAGGTAGAAACTGGACTTATTACCTTGATGTCAGTGAACACCTCAGTGCTCTGTAGTACACTGGGTAGAATAATGAGTGGTAGAATAGAAAGGGCTCTACATCCTGCTGAAACAGGCCTTTAAAATGTCTTTGTACCAATGTGCTCGTTTCTGCAGAACTGCTTACTTTACCCTTCTCTACTATCTACTGATGAGGAAGCGATAACGTCTTAAAGTGTCTGTGTCCTGTGTGTTCTTTTTGGCTGCGGGTCCCAAAAGAAGTGCTCCTTCTCCATTAGAGCTTGAATGGCAGTTTGCTGTACCTTGAGTTCTGTATATACTATATGCGACCTTCATGAAAGAAGAGCTGGTCACTTGTGACAAAGAGCCCAATTCAGACTTTGACTGAAGCAAACTGTAAACTGTAATGCTCTGTAGGGCTGCACAATATATTGAAAATGTATCGTTATTGCGATATCAACGTGTGCAATATCACAAAGATTGCTTGAACTGTGATAAATGGTATATTTCCATGTGCTCTGCATTCACACTCTACTGGTCAATATGTTTGGCCAATCAGATGGAGCCGTTCTGCCCTAGACGCCTACCCCCTGTGTAGATGCTATAAACTGAGGTAGAAGCGCATGAAGAGTTAGGTAGTGAGCAGAGATTCAGCTTGACATTTTTCTGACTGACAACATGTCCGTTCATATTCTGGAAATCCAGCCACTTTAAACAGCCGTATAACAGCCTACATTTAGACAACAATAAAGCACAAACATTATGATCCAACAATTGTCATTTATTTAAAATAGTCAGCACGACTGAACTCCCACAGGGATGTCTGCGTAGACATGTTGGAACTGTGCTAAATGTTAAGGTGCAAGTTGAGCCAAGTCACATGATCAAACACTGAGTAAAAAGGGATAACTCTGTTATTTTTGAACTTGGTTAATGTTTCTGGGTGTAAATAACTGATAGGGAAAAAAGTCTTTGGAATCGGTGCAGTACTGATCAACTGGACACTGGACAATAGCTGCTGCAACAAAAACAAACGGTGCACATGTCTGCATCAAAGCAAGTCCAGAATTTTCCACCTGACATTTTTGCTGGTGATGCTTTCACCTGCCAGTCAACAACGCATGATACATATGCCGGCAAACGTGTTGTTTTGCAAGTTGTGTGTGAAGAGGCAGAGAGCAGCGAAAGAACCATTTTCTTCATTAAGAGTGTAAATGTTTTACTGTTATTTGCCAAATTAAAAGTAATGTTCCTGGGCCAGTAGTTACGTGGCCAGTGATCTTTAAAGGATATAACTTAAAGTCATCCCCCGTAATGCTTTTCATTTTTTCAGTGTCAGCAAAGCCTACTCAGTGTTCAGTTCAATTCAAATCAGAAAGACATAAACACTGTATACAGAGGTATTTGTTAATTTATCGCAAGTCATATCATTATCGCAATATTCAAGAGAGAGATATCGCATATCGCATGTTTTCCTAATATCATGCAGCCCTAACGCTCTGCTGAATCTAAGCCGTGGAGTTAGTACAAGGTAATTCAGGGCCCTCTGTAAGATTAGAGACTGAGGTGATCAAAAACAAGGGCTCATAACCTTTTTCTGACATAAAAAAAAAACAAAACAAAAAACACATTCCAGTACACACCACACACATCAAAATGTTTCATTAAACATTTTTCTTGGAGAATAACTGAATTGTTAAAAATAATTGATTTATTCAATACTCAAAGAAGATGTGATGGTGTGACGCAGTTGGTTTGTCAGTGATAATTGGGACATAATGGAGAATGATAGTTCCACACAATTTACACAAACCAAGACCGATGAGGTTCAGAAATACTGACGATGGCATTACCTGAAATATAATCGAACACAAATTGTGTAAATTGTCTGCATTTCCAAAACATAAGCTCCATCAGTCAGTACACCAGATTCGTGCCATTGGTCTTACTCACCACTCTTAACACAAATACTCTTCTCGTTCACTGATTATCTCCAGTTGCTTTACCTTGTTGTTCTTTTTTTCACTGCTAACTTAATGTCATTGAAACTCAACACTATGCACGTTTCACAATGTGGATGAAAACAGTCTTTGGCAAAAGGACAGCTTCAGAGCAGCAGAGTATCAGGACTCCATCTCCACACATCTTGAGTGACCATTAGTGATTGGGTTTTGATTCGGCAATCTATTTACAAATAAACATTTACATCATTTACATTTGCAAAGACAAATGCATTGTTGTTTGTAATTAAAAGAAGGAACCAAAGCAGTTCTGACTGGGGCTGTGGTCATAAAGTAAAAAAAAAACTCCTTTCCCAAACATTTTCCTTGACCTAGGTGGAAAATATCATAATGTCAAGGAAAGATGTGAAGGAGAATTCATAAGGAGTTAGGAAAAGACAGCTGCAGTGCTGAGAGAATCTGACTGCTCTTTAGGTTTTCTTCCTGTTGTGTTCCTGGCAAACCAAATTGCCAGGGGACACCAGCTGTGTAGGCAATCCTTCAGTATGGCCCAGAACACATTTGTATACGCACTGCTTAAAGGAATATGGTCATATGTGGAAACACCTTTTCACATTATTCAACAACAACAACAACAAAGTAACTACAATTTCAAAAATCACCATATAACTGAGTTGATAAACCAACAAGTATCAACAAAAGCTGAATGCTAATAAGTAGCTATACCTTTTGCTGTTCAGTTTTATATTAAACTGTAGTTCTATTTTTCACTTTCCTCTATACATTAATGAGCCATAAGAAGTGTGAGATTAGAATGCACACTGGACAGTACAACAGTAAATACAGCAACAGATACCATTGCTTTTTAGTGACTTTTCAATGGATTTTCTGTAATGAAATTCTATAGGTTTGAGCTAATCACGCAGACTTTGATTACTTTCATTATCATAGTAGAATGACTGAAGAGACCAGCTGCAAAAATATAGCAACACAACATTATCCTGTTAAATAAACTCAGACTAGCTTCCTATTGTCCTATTGTCTTCTACCTGTTGACTGGTGGACTCACTGGGAGCTGTGGACCTGGATCCACCCTGCTGCTTTGTTCCTCATCTGTGTTGTGTGCAAAGTACCTGCTGCTAGATGCACAACTATTTGGAGTAATACGTTTTTCTCTCTAAGCTTTTCAGCCATTTTTTAAAACTTTGTTATTCATGTAAAGCAATTAGTAGCAGAAAGGCTGTGATATGATAGGCTGGCGGATGGAGCCACGGGACCGATCCAAACACAGCTGGTGAGGGAGAACCACAGTAGACTATGTAGCCCACTCAACTGGGCTGATTGCCACAACACAGCACTATCTGTCTCTGTCTTGTTCCCTCTTTCTCTTGCCTCTCTGTGCCACTCTACTATCTGTTTGTCATACAGGGATTTTTTTGTAAAGTCATTTCTTTTAGACAGAGTTTTTTATTAGACCATGGGCATGGCAACCACTTGGCTGTGATAGGCTTGTCCATTGAAAATGAATATTGAGACAATTTAAACACAGTTCCAGTCTACATTTTAATCACCACTCTAAATCAGTGTACAAAGGAAAATGCAGGTAACCATAGCAACAATACATTACCAGTTAAGTCTCAGAGGTAGAAGTCAGACAACAGTGGCTTGAACTTTTCACAGTTAAAGGATGAAATGATTGGAATACAGCTTTTCTCATTCTGTTGTATCATTACTGACTCCTGATAGAGAAAATGCATCCTTAGGTCTTGAACTTTTTCATAACAGAACTGCAATTAAAGCAACTAATTATTCAATGAAACATACACCTTTCAAATCACACAGGAGTCTTGGAAGTGTCTGAATGGGGCTCTTTGTCTCAGTGTAACTCTACAGCGTTCTGACTGCTGCCAGCTCTTAGGTTAACAGAGCTGAGATGTAATGAAATTACATCTCTCTCTCTTTTTTTTTTTTTTTTTTTTAGCAAAAACTGATACAGAAAAATTTGTGTTAAAAGATTTGGACTTGCGGCAGCCAATTGTGATGAAAAACACAAGAATGGCTGGGTTTAGTGTGTTTGCTGTATTGTCTGGTGTAGGCTTGTATTATAGATTGTAATGGTTCAGTGAGTTGCTGTATTTTCATATGAATGGCAAAAGATATATAAAGCATTCTAGGAAGTATAATTTAAAGCACAAATTATTTTTAAAATGATATGGAATTAGAATATATACCAAATTCTTAATACTGATCTGATTCAGAATTGATGGCCATGGAATATGGCTCAAGAGGCAAACTGAATCTTTCCTCAGCCAAGATATAGAGATGAAGTCTTCATCTTCATGGAATGTGAGTTCCATAAAAAGTATAATGTTCATTTGTCCTTCAAATTCCAAATAATACTCCAAAAAGCACTTTAAATAAAAGCTGCACTTTTGTTCTGCTGTTTTGTAATCAGTTGACTTTAGAGGGACCATTTCTATCCATGCCTTTTGTGTAAAGTGACAATCATGGATCCCTGCATATAGAATCTGATGAGCTGGACTTAAACACAATTGCCATCATATATAGTGCCAGTTTTTGACCCTTTCACACTGAGTGACATTCTGGAGTTCACCATCTTGTGTATGTTAATGCAAATGCCATATTAAATAATCATTGTTAGATGTTCACAGATGCTACAGTCTCACTGAATTTAGTGAAATGACCCCAACATTTAAAATGCAGATTTCATCCTGTGGACATGAACATTGTGAATGTTGCCTCTATCAACAGGACTGTTTGACAACAGCACAAACTAAGGTTGTCACTTATTTGCCAGTTCAAAAAAAAAAGTTCAGTATGTAATCAGTTCAATGCAACAGATCATGCCTCGTACTCCAACAGGAAACATTTGTAAATGTCCTGTTGTCAGTAAAACAGGCTTTTGTTTGTTTGTTTGCTTTTGCTGAACCAATAATTATGACTCCAAACAATCTGAGAAGTAATGTTAGGAATCTCACACCACATTTTGCACCATTGATGGCACTGAACACTCCAGAGGTTAACATAAGATCACATGGCTTACATTTAAATAAACTTTAAAATACATGTAGTTCTAATTGTTTACAATAGTTTTAGTAGTTTACATTTACAACATTTAAGAAGGTTTAAATGTTGTATCATGTCTGTGCTCATTTCATCGCATTTCATGAGACCAAGACAAATGAGTTTAGGATGAGATGAAAATGACCCCAGCTCTACAACCTCACTTTTTCTGACATCATGCAGTATGTTTTTTGTTTGTTTTTTTAGAGTCAAAGTGAATGTACTGAATGTCAGTGGTGGATACTCCTCCGTCTGTATTTGTATTAATGTTAGTCTCTTATATGCATAAATAGTGGGTATTTAATATGGCATAAAAAGATTAGCAACAGCAGTTGGATAACTCTTAAATCTCTAATGTCTGAGTGTTCCATAGTGTGATGTCATAGTATTTATGTTTGCCACAGTTGCTCCCACTATAGTGGAAAACACACAACCATCAGAGCCTGCATTAATGTAGAAAAACAAAACATGTAAAATTCTGCTAAAATAGCAAAGAGCTGCACAGACTGAATCAGCTGAAGATTTTACTGTTAAAGAGGAGACAGCAGGAAATGACTCTGAGCTTAGTGTACATCAACAACTTCATTTTTCATTACTAAATGAAACACGTAATAGAATCCAAATATTTTCATAGACTGCTCCTGGGACAACTGGAGCATCTGTCACAGTTAAGAGACACACTTCTTGCTTCAAATTTGACCCTTATTTTATGTGAACACAGTTCTCCTGTGAAGTTACTTTTCAGGTACGCTCACTTTCAGTTTAATCTCCAAATAAAATAGTTTAGGATATCTGGATTATTACACTTTCTCAATCGTCCCCAGTAATTAGTACCAAAATACATGGTTCAGAAATTTCCTAGGTAAATCATTCCAAGATTACGAACCTGTGAAATAAACCATTACTGATTATTTGCATGGCATACTGACATGAATGTTAAGAGCATGCAGTTTCAGTCTGAGCATCAAATGCCCTCACCCGCTGTAGGTGTCAAGGGTGGCTGTAAAAAGCTGTGGCTGCCTCATTGACAGAAGACTGCAGCTGTGATCAGACTGACTTCAGCCACACTGGGTTCCAATGGTGGAAAGATTTCACAAAATGAGGTCCAAAACTTCTGGTTAGTTTAACTTCAACTGAATTGAATATAGTTTTAACCATATCATATCACAGTCTTGAGATGACTGCTAATTCATCTGCTGAGGCAGGCCATGGCATGTAATTAAATTGCTGCAGTTTAAAGCTGTGGAAAAAGTTAGTATCTGGTTAAGCTAGGTAAGATTTTTGTTTCCGAGGTCAAGAATGACCTTGTCTGTATGTTCTACAGTTTCTCATTACTCATTATCATTGTTATTGCCAAGGTGTAGCTGAATGCTGGTGTCAGTGCTTCAGTCAGAATCACAGGAGTATGAAAGCACAACAAGAAGTAGTGTATTCGGCCATAGTTTGACCACAGCTGCAGGAAAGTGCAAGCAGTAGTGTTTGATACTAAGAATATTGGTTTTGGGTTGTTACTTTGAGGAGATAAATACACACAAACTGCTGGTTTGTCCTTCAAGTCTTGTGAAAATTTGATTTTTAGTGCATGGCCAATAGAGAGCTACAAGAGGAGGGCTACAGGATGTTGGACTGATGAACAACTTGATGAACTATTAACAATGATCTAATGTTTCCAACCCTGACGCCTTAAAGCACCTTTACAATTTGACTGTAAAGGTGACTGTTGACTGCTTATTTTGATTCATGTGCTTTATTTTAGCAGATAGAAATTGTGTGTGTGTGTGTGTGTGTGTGTGTGTGTATATATATATATATATATATATATATATATACACACACACACACATATATATATACACTGGTCAAAGCCAATAGAAAACTAGCTCTTACAGGATTGTTGCTTTAGATTTGGATGGCAAAATCTCATTTAAGATGAAAATGATCATTTTACAGCAGTGAGTATTCAAAGTAAAGAGGTGGGCCTCACCTTGATAAAAGTGTATGTGTATATCTGTGCTTGTGCAGGTAGAGTGATGTGAATGTATACATACTGAAGAAGATGTTCCGGTTTGCTGTTTTGTTTTGCCTTCTGTTCAGCATCAGAGTTTTGGAAATGTATATGTTTAGTAATCATTTAAAAATGAACTGAAGTGAAAATTGAAAATGTGAAAAGGTGTATATTTAGATAAATGTAATGTAATACATTGGTGTGTCCTATAGTCCTGTAGAGTAAGACTTAAAAAACAAGGAAGTTTTGTACTCTAGCACTTTCTTTAATGTGTACTGTATTAGTTCATCTTCTACATGTAAAGTACTGTATGAATATTCATTACTTGCCTTGTAACGTTTGAAACGATGCTACGTTTAGAAATGGTAACCAAGAAAACAAAGTTTTTAGAGTGTATGCATGCCAATGGTTGGGTCCCAGTACAATAGGAAACTTATATGAAAAATGGTGCTATGTTACATTATATAAAGGTGCTTCTATGGACCCCAGCTGAATGCATGCAAAGAGGAACTATCAAAAGTAGAAAAAAGAGAAAATCTATGTCCGACAGCTGTTCTCAAATAGTGCTGCTTCCCAAAGATGTCGGAAATTTGGAAATTCCAACTTTCTATTTGTTAAAATGCAACTTCCCTTCAAGTTACATGTCAACTTTGTCTACAAACTTGAGCACATGGTGTTTCTTTCACCCTGTTGATTATCCTCCAAACACACATTTAGTGACAGTGTGCTAGGAAGTAACATTTTAACTAAGAAAGTTTAAGTGTTGTCCATGTTCTTCCCTATTTTTTCTGAGCTACATCACTGGAGCATGGAGGTTGTTTTAACAATCTGTCAGCTGGGAATTTCCTACTTAAGACTAAGAATGGAATGCATTGTAGGTGCCAGATATCCTACCTGATCACAAATGGTGACGTCTAACTGTAAATATCATCATTAGTGGCCTCCTCAGCCCTAAGACAAACCAGAGCCAGGATCAGGATCCGAATGAGCCTCTTTGTGGTCCTGAGCAAGAATGATACAGAAATTGGCCATTATCATAAAGGTAACATAAACCAACAGTATGTCAAACTGTAGAAGCATTCGGTCATGAGGTGGTTTTTATTTTTAACAAAGAAATATGTCTATTTACAGTTACACTGCCTTTGTGACAAAGGTCTAAAAGATCTATAGACAATCTAATGACATAATTTTGTACTATTAATTCTTCAGATGTTTATGTGTTTAAATAATTTATCATGTAGCAGAGTTATAGGACAAAAAAACATCAATATAGTCTTTGAAAGGTCAAAATTGTTTGAGTTTGGAAAATGTGCTGATTGTTGCTGGAAAAGAATTTGGAAAATGAAAATGTGTATGTTTATTGGTTGTATTGGTCATCTTTCTTTTTGTTTTTCATTAAATGTTTTTACAGTATCATCGGTGCTTTCATTTGTTTTCCATTTTAAGACTCCAGCTAGTACCATACTGTACTGTATGCATCTTTTGTCTGCTGTCCTCAGTGTATTTTTGCTTAATTGTGGATTAATCCGCTGTTGAAAACAGTCCCAAACAAATGCATTTCCTCCCGTAACACTGGTTTAAACATACAGCGACCAGTTGTTATAGGAACTAATCCAATCAGGAACTTCCCTGGTAGGGAACCACCTGTGCAGAGGACCTGGGATATTGATTTGTTTGATATCAATATCAACAAGTAATTAATAAATTAATACAGTAAATTTAATCAGTCTAATATCTGAAGCTGTAACGTAAGATGTAAGGGATCCGCTTCTCCATTGCAAAGAAACAGACACAGCGACTGGGTCTAAATTTATATGGTTTATTAAACTGCTGTTTACTGAGAGTGAATGAATGATAATAAAATAAAGATGATCAAACTAAAATAGTCAACTGACAGATGGTAAAATGAGGAGAGTGATGTGGTGGAAGCCAGCAGGTTTAGGCTAACTGTATGATTACCGAATTCTGAAATGTGTATGAATGAGATTTACAGATTAAATTTACTTATTTGCATCAACCCAGCCATGAACAAGTAATTAATTGTTTAGCCTACTTAAGCTGCCTTCTTAGCTGGAGACTATGCTGATGGTAAACCAGAACTGTGATCTGCTCAGCAGTGTCTGAAGCCGGCAGCTTTTTCACAGCGGACTTTGGGTAAGTGCTCCTGAAGCCTCCGTACTGTTGCCTGGCGACAGCTCTGCCGATGCGTCTCACCTGCTCAGCCTCTGGACATCAGGGAGAGTCCTTGATGTCTAGAGGATGAGGCTATCTCTCCTTTTCAGCTGTTAAAGTCAAAACTATGGAAGATGATTTTACCTTTATGACGTCTCAAGCACTTTCTACCTCACCTCCACACACACACACACACACACACACACGATTGAGACCTATTTCTTTCCATTTTATATATTAAGAAATTCATACTCTTGGCTGTTTCAGGTAACAGTTAAACAATCTGTCTCTCAGTTTCAAGGCATTTTTCAAGGCATATCTACGTACAGCTTTGGCAGTTACTATTTACCTTTCAGCTGTTTCAGCAGTGTGTTCTCTTTCAGCTTCTTCAGCTAATGTACAAAAGCTGCTAGCTCCAGTTTTACATTTCAGCTTTTGAGATATGTTTCTGCATTTCGCCTGTTCTTTAAGCTTCCAAGTTTTGTTTTTCAGCCATTTTAGCAAATTTCTTCAGCTTTCAGCTTCTAATTTTTCCAGGTTTCAGCGTTCAAGTTTTGCCGCATCTTAACTTTTTATCAGCAATTTTAAGCATTGCATTAATGCTTTTCTTTAGTTTACAGCTTCCAATTTCCTTCAGCTTGTTTTCTGCATTTCAACTCTGTTTTTAAAGCCATTTTCAGCATTGCTTCAGAAAAGTTTTTCTTCTTTCAGCATTCATGCTGAAGTAGTTATTTTAGCATTCAATCTTGTGTGCCTCCATGGGGTTAGTCATTCCTTTTTGATGTTTTCACTGTTTTTTGTCAACCTATATGACTATTAAATAATATTAAATATAAAGTACTATAAAGTCTATTTTTGTATTGGTTATTCCTTAATAGAGCGACTGATTCAAGAAAGATAAAAACCACTGGGATGAGATATGGGAGAAATACAATTAGACCTGAGAAGAATGACAAGAATTTTAAGGAGAAGGTGAAAGAACAACTAACAATTTTGGATTGTCTACTAAGAATAACAAAACAGATTTTAAATGTAAGGTTTTAAATGCTATAGCAAGTTTCTCAGTGGTATTCTATTCGTGGTATTTATAATGACTAGAAAATGAAACCGTTGGGTTTTTTTTAGCTGCTTTTTGGGAAATAATTTGAAGACATTTTTACATTTTATAGATTAAATTATGAGTCAGTTCATCAACAAATAATAAACAGATTACTCAACAAAATCTATGTTTGGGAACTGCAAACCTCTATTATAATAATTTTAATAAGAATTTTTTATTAGCACATTTTAATTCAAATGTTAAGTACTCAACAATAAGTGTTTTACATTAAAAGAGAAACTGAAAAACAATAAAAACAAGTCTGCATTATAACGGAAAACATGATGATGCTATTTGCCAACATGACCTCTCACTTTTTCAGTTATTCAGCAGTCACAGAACAGCTCTAGGGAGTTTGATGCTCCCCTCCTGAATGCCCAAAGTCTGTAGGAATAGTAATGCACACTTTATGGGTTTCACACACTTAAGGCTGAAAAGGAAGGAGACAACCATTATTATGTCTGTAGCCATGGTGATGTCAGTAGGTTCTTCTACAAGCAGGTCCCTCACGTCCAGATGTAGAGCAATGCTGCATTCTCCAAACAGGTTTCCACTTATCACCGTTGTCTGTGTGGGGTCCTGCAAAGCCAGCTGGGGGGAAATCATGTAATTTAAATTTATTTTGAATGTTTCTAAACGTGATCCGATCAGGGTGTACCCCACCTCTCACCCAATGTCAGCTGGGCCTTTACCTGGGCCTTTACCTTTTCTTGATGACAAGGGAAAGGGACATCTTCAGTGAGGTGGAGTAGTCTGTAAGTAAAATGAAATTACCCTGGGAGAAGTTAGTGAGGCTTATTACCATTACTGGTGAAAGAGAAAATGAAAAAAAGCAACTGCCACACACCCCTGATAACTTACCTCTCAAAAGTAGTTAAGTAATTGTTAAAAATAATAATAATTGATCAAAGAGGCCAGTAATAGTTATGCCAGTAATATGAGAGTATATACATTTTCATAGTCTTACTATCACAGTGTCCCCAGTATCTTGCTGCTCCTGTGTGTCTCCCAGTGGTGGGTGGTTCTCTCTCTCTATCTCTTTCTCTCTCTCTCCCTTCTCAGAGGTGACCCCAGGAACACCTGTTTTCAATCAGCTCATCTGCCACAGTGTGAGAAGCCTGGTCAGGCCTCCACTCCTCGCCAGATTGTTCCACAGTGCTAATGGTAACGCCAGGTGTCCTTTAGTGTCATAGAGTTGCAATTCTATTGTGTTTATACATTTTAGTAATTTACCTCTCTTGTGTTCAGATTCCCCGCCTGGGGTTCCCTGTGTCACTGCCTCTGCCCTCTTCCTCTTAAGATTTATCTACACCCACCTGGAGAGTTTTGCCATCCTCCTTGGAAGCTCCAGAGCCTCATGTCGCCCCTGCCTCTCCCTCCTATCACCTCTCTTGACTTGGTGTAATAAATCACTCACTACCCTGGTTTTTGGCGTCTGAGCTGTGGCTCAGGAAGTAGAGCAGTCGTCCACCAACCTCCAGATTGCCAGATTGCACCCGATGTAGCATCAGAGTATGAATGTATGTGTATGTGTTAGAGGGCACTGTATATGTATATATGTAGAACAAGTGCTGCATGAATGTGTGTGCGAATAGGTGAATGTGTCCTGTAGTGTGAAGCACTTTAAGTGGTCAATATGACTAGACAAGCACTATATAAGTGCAGTCCCATTTACCATTTACATTTCAAGAGCTAACGGCTAATAGTTAACCTTTCAAAACTTAAAATTGTGTTACATCATCGAGATAGAAATAATATTATTAATGTCCCATAATTTCTATAATATATCATGATATTACTGACCTTTAGAAACTCCGGACTGGAGGAGTTCTTTTGATTCGTTCCATGGATGTATGATTCGTTCTCGCGAGCCGCGTCACCGCAGCAGCAGCTGATGAAGGCAGAGATGATTTCAGCTCAGGTGTCAGGGTGTCATTTCTGAGCCAGGGCTTTTCTTTTGTAGTTCTGTTGTGTTTGTTTTATTTCCTGTTTTATTTTGTAATCACTGACCTCCCTCTTGTTTCAGGTGTCTTGTCTTCCCCTTCCTTCTGTGCTCCCTCCTCCTGGTGATTACCTACCCTGCCCTAATGTGGTTCACCTGTGTCTCATTGTCTGCCCTGCCCCTGTGTATTTAGTGTCTGTGTCTCCCTGCACTCCCTGCCAGTTTGTCTTGTGTTTCTGCCAGACCTACCAGCCTTAGTTAAATACTGTTCTCTAGTAGCCATAGGTTTTGACCCTTGCCTGTGTTTTTTGACCTTGCCTCAGCTCTAGTCCTTTTTGTACCGTTGCTTTCTCTTTTTGCCTTCCTGTGTACCGACCCCGTTTGATTAAAGGACCTCGTTTTTGGTAAACTCTGCCTCTGCCTCCTGTTTGCGCCTGTGTCCACACTGCTACGCCTGACATCAGGGAGCAGGCAGAGTTATGACTGTCTTCATACAGAAACATGACTGAAGATGATTTTTTTTATGGCTGCTCTGTTTATTTTGGTGAATAAAATGCCTGCTGCCCAGTGTGATAGGGACGACTTTATAAATGGCGGCTTGTTTTGTGGCTCATTGAGTAACCCTGGAAATGTCCAGGGTTCTTAAAAGAACCTTTTTAGGAACTGGTATGTTTTTGTAATGGTTAATACACCAGTATGTAGAAGCTCTTTAACCAAAATGATATTTTTAATGCTAAAATATAATTAGAATAGAATAGGCTTTATTGTCATTGTACAGTTATGTACAATAAAATTGTGGGTGCTCCACGAAGACAGACTATGCACTATAGAAGAGATGTAAATACAAATAGAAATATGAAAATGTACACAATATACAAGACGTATACAATATAATACAAGAGATTACAAAAAAAATACAAGAATTACAAATTACAAAAATTTACAATGTCACCTTTAAATAAAATCTACGTACACACAACAGCACACGATTGTGCAAAGAGTCTAAGACACATTAAGGTGTGGGTGATGGATAGTGTCCTTGGCTCTGTGTGTGCATGTGTGTGTGTGTGAGGTGTGGTGTTGGTGGGGTGAGGGGAGTGGGTATGGTGGGGTATGGTCAGTGTTTGTTTATGGTCCGAATGGCCCAGGGGAAGAAGCTGTTTGCTGAGTCTGGTGGTGTGGGACTTGATTGACCTGAAGCGCCGTCCTGAGGGCAACAGGTCAAACAGGTGGTGGGCGGGGTGTGAGGGGTCTCTTATGATGGCCCTGGTTTTCCTGAGGCAGCAGGTTCTGCATATGTCATCCAAGGAGGGCAGAGGGCAGCCAATGATTCTCTGGGCGGTGTTGATGACCCTATGCACAGCCTTCCTGTCCTCAGCTGTGGAGCCTGTGTACCACACACTCAGGCAGTATGTTAGTACACTCTCCACAGAGGAGTGATAGAACGCCAGCAGCAGCTTCTTGTCCAGATTGTTTTTCCTGAGGACACGCAGGAAATGCAGCCGCTGATGAACCTTCTTCACTAGGGCCTTGGTGTTGTGAGTCCAGGGAGAGATCGGCTGAGATGTGGGTGCCCAGGAAACTGAAGGTGGTGACAGTTTCCACACGTTCTCCATTTATGAGGAGGGGGGTGTGGTCTTGTCTGTCCTTTATTATTGTTATCCATGAATTTTCAAATTTACTGTTTTTCAAAAAAACAGAAAAAATAGTAAAGCACATCATTATTTCTTGATTTAGATGTTAAATTATAGAGATTTACTTGCATTCCTGAACAGAAGAAATAGTTTTAGTTTTAGTAATTTCTGACTTCTCGAATTCAGTTTGAAATTCCTCATTCCTGTTCAAAATAGTAAAAGGTCGAGAGCTCACTGAAAATGAAAGAGTCCACATTAAATTACTTCATGATGCTGGATGGTCTCTGAGACAAATAGGGAAAGCTATAACGTGTTCTCACAGTGTGGTCAAGTATGCTTTGGAGTCAACTGCCGAAACTGGTACTTACAAAATGTGCCAAGGAAGAGGCAGGAAACGTAAAGTTAACTGAAACAGATGTCAGACACCTTGAGATTTTAAGTACTAGAGACAGAAGGAAGACCACTGCTGATCTTCAGGCAGAGATGAATGCTTCTATATCAGAGTCTGAGAAAGTCTCCAGAATGACCATAAGCAGACGACTGAACAACCCTTATTGAGGCCTCCAAACATCCAGAAACGCCTCAGATTTGCCAGGGAGCACAAACACTGGACTGTTGATGACTGGAAGAAAGTACTCTGGACAGATGAGTCCAAGTTTGAACTCTTTGGTCAGCATCATCGTGTTTATGTCCGCACAGAAGCAGGAGAACATTTTGATGCTGGATGCATTGCACCCACAGTGAAACACGGTGGAGATTCCATTATGGTATGGGGTTCCATTTGTGGAAACGGCGTGGACAAATTAGTGAAAATCGACTGGTCTCATGAACACAAATGTCTACCACTACATCTTAGTGCATCATGGAATCCCTTCTGGACTAAATCTGATTGGTCGTGGGTTCATATACCAACAAGACAATGACCCTGAGCATACTTCAAAGCTGTGCAGAGACTATTTAACCAAGAAAAAGGAATCTGGAGTACTGGAACTGATGGACTGGCCAAGTCCAAAGTTTCATCTAAAGCTGTGGGAACAGCTAGAAACTATTTGGAACTCATAGTCAGGCAAAGTACATAAAAACAATGCCAGCAAGAATGCAAGCTGTTAACAAGGCCAAAGGACGCCATACAAAATATTAAGCGCTGAAGTGTGTGAAAAAGGACTATCTGTTGTTGTTGTTTCAGTTTGTTATTTGCCAAATAAATAACAATAACATTTTTAGTTTTTTGAAAGATCAAGTTTTTGAAAGATTTCCAAAATATTGATTTTTTCTTGTTTTTATGACAGGTAGTCTAATAAATTTGTGAATCACTGTATATATATTTACTTTTGTGAAACCAGTAATTATGTGCTTATCTTCAGTTCATTCACACAGGGACTGATGTTTTGATGGAATGAGATGAGGCACTGAAATTTAATTTCTGAGGTTTTCTATCAATCGATAAATAGATAGAAAGTGATATAGATATGTATTGTTCAATTACATTAGAATAATTCTGTGTTTTGCCGGGTATGTCGCACACACACATTCCAGCTCAGGAGGTGGCGGTAATGCAGCGGAACGGCCCCAAACCTCCGGAAGAAGAGGAGAGAGGAAGCCGGAGGGGCGGGGGAAGAGGCAGTTCACAGTAATAATAACAAGACAGATACAACTCGTCTCTCATCAGGGGAAATACCGATAGTTTCAACTCGTCGTTACACTTCCTCTGCAGTTGTAGAGTTGAGTCATCCAGTAGGCCTGTTACTGCGGGCTGCGTGTCCTTTTGTGTCTTTTACTGTTGCTGTCCACACCTGTGAGGGATCATAAAGAGTGTGTTGACGTCTGATTCTTAATCCACTTTACTGGTCACAACATTTGCTGATACAGCAAACTTGAGATGAGCTGAAGACACCGGGGGGATCCTCACGGCAGACCGGTACGGGTATCAACTTCTTCTGTAACGATCATTAAACTGACAGCAGGGGCCGAGGTCTGTGACGACTTCACTAGGTTAGGTAAACAAGTGAAAGGTAGAAATGGGGACAGGGAAAATCCAAAGTCGCCACCCGGTAAGAAAGAATATATATTTTTGCTTAAGTTAGCTGAATCTCTACTGCAGACTCAGCACTTCGTGTTTCCACAGAAATCCCGCTTTACTGCGCAGCCAACATGTATGTGAACCTTTTATTCACACTTGTTTATTAGCCCCAGACATTTGTCAAACGTTGTATTGCTTACATGGTTTGTTATTTTGTACGGTGTTGTGTTTGTGTTGTCACGTGCGCCTGACTGGGAGGTTATCTGATGTCAGGAGAAGCTGTTGTGTAGCTGAAAGCCTTGGTCCATTACTTATTGGTGTAAAGGGAGGTATGAGGAAGAGACACGCTTCGTTGTCGGTCTGTGAATCAGCAGCCACGGTCTCCTCAGCCACCACGCAGGTGAGCTTGTAGCTACATTAAAGCTGCTCAGGGTGGGGGTTTAAACCTGGATGCAGCTGGATGATGTTCTGTTGATTATTCTGACATTTGACCCGTGGAGCAAGTTTAGTTTAGCTTAGTTGAGTTTGTTTGTTTCCACATACAAATTTAAAATAACAACTGCAGATAAAATAAACATGTACAATGTCAGAGATAGACAGAAAGCCCTGGCATCCTGTCTGGGAACATACTCCTCATTGTTGAGAATTGCAGTTGGAGTAAGAGCAATAAATATGAAGAAATTCTAATGATTAAAACTTAAAGCACACAACTCACTAATTAACTTAATTTTATCCAAATGAAACTGTTCAATAGAAAAGATCCTCTTCCCAGAAAAACACATATTAGGGACAAAGAATAATTCTTATTCTTTTTTTGAACATTTTTTGTTGTGATTTACATTTTGTTAGGAAAACAGATGAATTTAAAGAAATAGTTACTTAAGAGTTACAGTTATACATAAATAATAAAATCTAAACAGCAGTGATAATGATAACAATAATAGTACAAATAAACAAATATCAGTAAAATAAAATTCTAATAATAATAATGATTCAGTGATAATTATCAATAATTTAAATTAAATAATAAAAAACAAAAGACCAATATGAAAACACATGTACAAATGAAATGAAAAGACCAAGTTATTAGGGGAAGTTTGGTACAGTATGCCCATTGACTACTCTGAAAAGTTCATCCAAGCTTGCCATGTGTGTTGAAATATTTGGGGAGTAGCTCTTAAGTTACTTGTCATTTTTTGTCATTTATCCATTGAGTGTGAGTAGCGGGATCTTCTTTTATCAAGTTAGACATTCTACATTTTTTGCAGCTGTCATGGCCTACTTCAATTTGATTATCAGACCCATATATCTATAGGCTTTATGATGACACATGTGGTTCACCATCCAATCGACCCAGGGTGATGAGCATCTCAAAACTAACAGTTGAAGTAGTATACCATGAAAACTCAAACAGAAGTGCATCAATCCCAGAGACTAAAACAATTATACATTGAATGTTTTGAAGATACAGTTGTATACCACGTAAAATCAAAATCATGTATATGACAAATATATAAAATGTGATCAGTTCTAAACAAACAGAATAAAGCTTTGAGTCTTCTTTGAGTGAGGGATTTGGGCATTTATCCCATTCTTCCTGCCACATTCTCTGAAGCTCCATCAGACTGGATAGAACTACCATCTTCAGGTCTCTCCATAGATGTTCTGTGGGGTTTAAGTCTGGGCCTTGGCTGGGCCACTCAAAGGCAGACAAAGAGTTGTCCTGAAGCCACTCCAGTGTTGTCTGGGCTGTATGCTTCAGGCTGTTGTTGTGCTGAAAGGTGCCACCACCATGCTTCACCATGGGGATGGTATTAGCCAAGTGATGAGCAATGTCTGGTGTTTGCCAAACATAGTGTCAAGAGTTCTGCTCTGTGTTCAGTTTTTGTCTCAGACCATGGAATTTTGTTCCTCATGTGTGCAGAATCCTTTAAATGCCACTTAGCAAATGCTAAGTGGGCTGTCATATGCCTTTTATGAGGGATCATTGATTTTTGGCCTGAGGTAGATGGAGATCACTTAAACAGCCTACATACAAGTCAACTCTTGATTATGCAGTGATTATGCAAAGAGTCTGAAGTTAATGACTTGCGGTATTTCCAACCACTGGGCTCCATCTTCATCTTGAATGAGTTCAAACTATCATCTGGCAGATGTCTGCACGAAGGTCGATATGGTCCATTGTCTCAGACAATGCTGACTTGCAGTTTCCAATTACCACACATTACAACAGAAATAACACAAAAATTGACTGCATAATCACTCAAAAAGCTGAACTGCATGTCCATGTATAAAGCTGTTTAACTCATCACTTTCTATATTAGACCACAAACTTATCAATCACCCCTCATACTTAAGAGTAGCTCCCATCTGTTGTTGTCCTTACAGCAGGTTTTTCCATCTCTGCAGAGGACTTCTGAAACTCTGTTAGAGAGACTGCTGGGTTCTTGGTCACCCCCCTGTCTAAGGCCTTTCTTCAGTGGTTTTTAGATTTGGCTAAACATTATTGGGGCCACTGTTCTCCTTTAGAAAGAGAGTTCTTTACTTAATGGCTTGATTTATGTCCTCACATGAATTGTGGGACCTTATATATACAGATACTGTATCTAAAGTATGTACAGTCAATTTAGTTTGTCACAGGTTGTGAGTTGTTTTGAGTATGTTGGGGATTCTGTTTTTCAGCAGCGTCTCACCTACACATGATGGGCATATATTTACTCTCCATCTGTTAGGAATGATAGAGTATCCATTTTATTGTGCCACTTTATTAAATTATATTATTGTATATGAGGTTTTGTAACATTGTGAGTTGGTATTGATCTTACATGATGCATATTCCTAAAGCAGCTCATTTTTTCCTCTGGGCTGGCTGGCAGCTTTGCTAAGTCTTTTTTTACAGAACTAAAATCAACTTTTAGAGATTTGAAACTTGCTTGAGTCAGATCATCCAGCAGACATCGTAATCACTATTATGGATTCCCCAGTTTTCAGGTCTCTACAGGCTGGTTTTCACAGTACGCTGAAGTGATTGAGAACCAGTGTCTACCTGAATGATAGACAATCATATTCACAAATCAGAAACAATATAGCAAGGTTTGTAAAACGATTACAAATGATTTCAGTGAACAACTGTACTGCACAAATGTTTTATGGTTTCTCTGTGACACTTTCTGATTAGATTTTATGACATATTTCCTCCTAGTCAGGTGATGAGAGTTGAAAGGCCGTAGCTGAAAGTCAGAGGTATCATGGAGGAAGACAGCAGGCCACTGCTGAGCTCAGAGCAAACTGGAGAGAGCTACTCACACAGAGGCTCAGCAGACTCCCTGGACTTCAAGGCTAAAAGGTAAATTGCACTGAAACACTACACCAATCAATACGCAGTACTTACCAGCACTGTGCTTGGAGGCACATGACAAAGAATAACAAGTCTGTGAGGTACAGCTGCTCACAGGTTCATGTTGTTCAATAGATGACGTGGAGGAATTGTACGCATTTACTGGGCCACTAAGAATGGACACAGAGCATGATAAATAAGTTAATACCAGACAACAGTAATAATTTCCTAAAACATATGGACACACAAATGTCGGAAATGGTGCATTTGTCTGGGACTATTTTCAATGGTGGATTAATCCACATTTGGTGCTTTAGTGAGTATTTGGGGCAGCAGGATGGTGTTTGTGGGACTGAGTCAATATAAACTACAGTGTGAGTGTTCATGGTAATGAAGAAGCATGTCACTCAGTGCAACAGTGTGCATCACTGATGTGTTTTTAATAGTTTTTCAACAAGGATAGAGGTCTATGACCCAGAGCAATATAATATAAAAAATTAAGTAAAGTAAAAAATAAAAAAGATGGTGCTGCTGTGTTTAGATGCAGTTGTGGCTGCTCTGCAAGGACTGTGCTGTTTTTTTTCTTTGGTGTGGCTCCATCTACTAGTTCTTTTTAAAGCTTTTTGTGTGTTGATCAGATACCAACATAGATCCTGTTAGTAATGTTAATAATGAGTATGTCACAGGAAAGGTAAAAAAAAACAAAAAAAACATGGGGAGGTAAAGCTGGTTTGGACTGCTGTATCAGAGATACACTACAGGACGTGCCAGGTGATGCTGACTAATTCAGCTCTGGCAACATCACTGAGTCTGAAGTAGTGACAAACTTCATAGCAGCACCTGTCAGTGATATCATCCCTACAGTGGCTGTGCGTTCATTTCTGAACCAGACACCATGAGAGGATGGTGCCATCTGTGCTGCTTTGAGCGGGTGTGTTTCTGCTTGCAGCTCGCAACTTCTCGCAAAGTGAAAAAAATCTTCCCACAGGCACGTGTGGTCAAAGTTACTAAGTGGTCTATTCTAATTGTTATGTCACCTTTTAGCACATCACCGAGAGTATGCCGCCTCAATGTTTCCCTGCACATATTTAGAAATATAAGTATGATCCTTGGATTTTGAATCTATATCAGGTTGTGGATACACAGGCAAAAGTCAGAAGGATCAGTTTGTCAGTGGTTTTTAGCCTGCATATGGGAATTATTAATAATAAGAAGAAAAAAATGGATTAATGCCAGCCTAACTAAAAAACTTCCCTGTAATGGTTGTCTGTTAGTTCAAACATTTCAGACATATTTATTAATATTCACCTGCTCATATACTGTGTTACCTGTTTAATTATTATTATTATTATTATTATTATTATTATTATTATTATTATTATTATTATCTGTATTGGTTTTCAAATATATAAATACACAATACACACACAAAATAACAGTTATATAGTTAATGTAGTGTATTATATTGTTGTTTATTTATCAGAAAGTACAAAGTATATTGCATAGCTTTGTTTCAAAGTAATGCTTGAAAATAAGTGGCCTTCAGGAGCACATGTCAGCTTTTCCAACTTGACAAACTACTCGGGCATTAACAGTTGCTGCTTCAGTATTTTTCCTGGCCGATACAAAGGCTGAATATTTTTGCCTTCCATTTTAATATTTTCATATCATCAGGAAAGAGAATCAAGATTCAAAGATGCAAAGACATGGGCAGTTTTAACCAGAAATTTAGTATCTCCTGTTGCTTCCACATACAATATACAAATGTCCCTTCCTCTGAGCCACATTTTACACAAGATCGTTGTAAGTGAATGAGACCTGATAGAACCCTCAGCTTGATGGGTAAGATTTAACCTTGTATAAGACCTGTATTGTGTTTTGACAAATACATTTATGTTTTTTTTCTGACGCTAAATAAAATGAACCAAGATTTTTGTTTTCCTAGTTGTACATTTTATAGATGCAACAATGGAACTCTTCTATTCATGCGCCAGCACATTTTGTTAAACTGCAATGCAGCTTCTCTTTAATTCCTTTGTATGTGTAACAAACAAAACAGACCTATACAGTACCATAGGATCCAGCATGGGCCCTGGTCAGCTGAGCTCACCTGGACCATGGCTGTCTGTCTTTTACTGACTGTGTTTGCTACATAATAAACAAGTTCCTAGAACTCATTTGACAAGCAAACTCTAAGACGTAAGCTGTGTGAGTGTGTGTGTGTGTGTGTGTCTGTGGCATTTGGCACCCTAGCATCATTCCCAACTGAATTAGCAGTTTGTGAATTTTAATCCAGTTAGGTATTTCACAGTGACCAACTAGCTTTCTAGCACATAAAGCATTACAAACACTCCCTTCCAGCAAGTCACCAACACGTGTGTGTTTGTGTTAGTGTGTATGAACTCCTTCAGCCAAGACATGACTAAACTTCAAATCAAAATGAATGGAATCTGTTTGTGCTCTGTATAAGTCAAATTTAGGAATGCAATTACTAAATACTTATTGCAACTATTTTAATTTTCAGTCTCTGTCTGTGTTTATGAAATGTCAGAGAACAGTGAAAAAAGGCCCAAGGTGACATAAACACATCAGATGACCAGCTGTCAGATCCCATAGATATTCAGTGAAAAGCAGCATTTCCTCACATAGGAGTAGCTGGAATCAGAGAATGTTGGGCATTTTTGCGTAACTGAAACATTTTATTGATTTATGAAAATTATTAAATAGATTGAATATTACTGATGGCTCTATGATTTTTGTCTGCTTCTTCTAGGCCTTTCCACGTAGAGCCCAGGAACATCGTAGATGATGACCCACAGGAAAGAGTATCTGCTGAGGCTGCCATCCTCAACAGCAGACTCCACTACTACAGCAGACTGACAGGCTCTTCTGACAGACTACTGGTTGGTTCGGTCACTATCTAGTTAGTTAGTTGTTATAGCTATGGTCCCTGGGCATAAATCTTGAAAAATTTGTCTGATTGGGAGTATTCCATTGTCAGATCAGGCTTTGGGAGACGTTATCCTTTAAAAAAACCTGTCTCCAGTGTAGTTTAAGTAGGCCCTAAGAGGTCAAATGTACCCACAGCGCCCTCTGCAGGGGTTGTCTGGGAAGCTTTCAGAGGACTACTGATGGGGTTTGTCATTCAGTATAGTTCTCAAGTAAAAAGAATATTATAAAGCTGGCAGAAAATAAACTATTTTGTTGTCTGTTTTTGTGGGGGAAAATTAACACCATAAAGGTAAACTGTGTTCAGTTATTTGCTTTATCCTCTCCCACTGGAAATCTCCTCCAAGGATTTTACGAGATTTGTAAGGAGGTCTTTTGGAATGGGAAGCAGCATTTGGCAAAACTACAGCAAAAGCATTAGAATTGGAATATAAACTTCTGCAGCCAATAAATGAGTTTAGGAAAGAGATTTGGATGTCATTTGATGAACAGGAATGAGATGAAATATGCAGCAAAAATGAATGTTTGATGTCAAAAGATTTGAGGTTGAGGGTAAGTCATACAGTTCAACATTTGACACCATTACTGCTGGTATGGAACCCCAGTAGGTTATTTAGACTCACAAATATTTTCATTGAATTTAGGGGAGATTAAGGTACAATTGGGAATAAACTGTGGACATAACCCCAAAATCCATCAATTCTGGATGAATATTCACAGTTATATTGGTAATGTTATAAGTGTTCAGTCTGTATTTTGTCCAAGACAGTATATTTTAGACTGACAAATAATTCTCGGGAAATGGAAGATGCCCGGAGAGCCTTGTTTCAATGACTGTGTGACAGAGTTAGGAAAAGTTACTGCATATGAAGAATATTACATAAGATGTGTCCTTTTTTTTCTCCATTTCTAAGTAAGATACTCAGTATTTTTGTTGTTTTGTGTACTGTGTTTATATGAATCCCCCACAGGAGAGGGGAAGTTGACCTATAAACTGTTCTGATATGTTGAAGTACATGACTGTTTCTGTGAAAGGTTGTGAAAGTAATAGAAAGCTGTACTGATGTATTCAGCTAATGTACAGCAGTGAAACAGAAAATATGCTATTATATGATAATAAAGTTAGGACAATACAGACATTGTCACTGGCAAAGAAACTAAATGTAAACATATATGGCATTTCTAATACTGATACCAGTGCTGCAAAAAAGTCACCACAATCTAATCCATTCAGGATTAGGAATGTTTTCTGGTCTCAGTTACATATTGAATATGATATAAATATAATATCTTTCATTTTACTGTAGCTGTGAGGACTTAATCTTCATCTTGAGTGTCTGCTTGTTTTTGCCTCCAGAGTCCTCCAAACCATGTGATCCCCCGCCCAGAGGAGATCTACATCTACAGCCCACTGGGGACGGCTTTCAAGGTGACAGGCAGTGACCCGTCCTCTAAAAACCCCAGTATCATCACCATGTAAGTTCTGTCAGCATCAGTCAGTCTTCCCTTCATACTTACACGTGAATGTGTCTGTCTGCTTTGGTGACCACCTTCCTTTTCTCTCCTTCAGATTTGCCATATGGAACACAATGATGGGCACATCCATACTCAGCATACCTTGGGGCATAAAGCAGGTGATTTGGTTAAGTCTTTTGTTCATTCAAAGGCATATCTAAAATGATATTGCAGTTGCAGTATGTGTGCACATTAACTTTGCCGTGCAAGATAAAAAGTAGTCAGTGGTGTCTTTGTTCTTTCAGGCTGGTTTCACTCTGGGGATCCTCATCCTCATCTTCACTGGCCTGCTGATGGTCTACTGTTGTTACATCGTTCTCAAATCATCAAAGGCAATACGTAAGTCCAGCAACACTACTACTACTACTACTACTACACTATCCACAATGTTGATAAACTGGAATTATCCCTTAGTGTCTGCTACTGAATTATTTTATGTTTCCAGTACAAACTAACATATTAATTATTACTTATTATTTTTGTAGAATTAAGTTTGATTTTCTGGATACAGCAGATTTTTGAAACCAGGTTTACACTTATGTTTACTGGCTTGCAGTCCTCTGTTTCTTGGTATGTTACCACTCACTTATAAAAACATTGCTCAGTAGTGCTACGGGTCATCAAAAACTTCACAGGATACCTTTAAATAAGCTGCTGCTTCTATCACTCACTGCCTATCTCATTAAGAAATTGGCATTTATTCCTTTCAGTGTCATTACTTTTTTCTAAATTTTATTTAATGCATTGCACTTAAAACTTCGATAGATAGATAAATCCTTATTAGATAATCACATCCTTCTGCACATAACATCATGTAATTCTACTTTACAGAACACTCATGCAAAACAATTTCTTGAGATTTGTTTTAGGTCAGATTCACACTCCCCGACCCTTGTCCAAGGCTGGAGCAGATTCTGGGAGTGTGCTTTGTTAGAGAGTGTTTCAGCCTGCCCACACATATAGACATATTGACAGATGACAAATTAACGGAAGAACCTGGAAAATTAGTGGGGAAACATGGTGACACTGCCCCCATCCATGGGGCATGACTGGTCACCGAGTGGTTTGATGAGTATAGAAATTATTTTAATCATATACTATAGCCTTCAGAGTCATTAGATCTTAACCTCATTGAAAAAACACCATGTTGGAATATCTTTTGGAGAGAAAGGTGTTCCATCCCTTTAGTAGAGTTCCAGAGACTTGGAGAATCTATGCTAAGGTGCACTGAAGCTGTTTTGGTGGCATGTGGTAGCTCAGCACCTGCTAAGACACTTAATGTTGGTTTATTTTTTGTCACTCATCTGTATGCCTACAGGCAAATTCCATATTTTGCTTTCTCCTGCTCAGTAATGGCCTCATCCTGCTGATTGTCCTGTGTGTACAGTGCATTTGGAACATATTCAGTCCCTTTCGATTTTTTCACATTTTGTCATGTTACAACCTTATGCTAAAAAAAAAACACAAAACTTTTTTTCCCTCATCAGTCTACACTGAGTACCCCATAATAACAACACAAATACAGAATTTTAGAAATTTTGCTAATTTATTAAAAAGGGAAAACTGAAGTATCACATTGACATTACTATTCAGACCCTTTACTATAACGCTACTCACACTTCTCTTGATCATCTTTGATATGTTTCTACACTTTACTGAAGTGGTAAATTCAACTGGTTGAACATAATCTGAAAAGGCACACACCTGTCTATATAAGGTCTCACAACGTCCTTCTTCTCCTTCTGGAAGTTTTTCCCATCTCCACACAGCTTCTCTGAAGAGTGACCATCGGGATCTTGGTCACCTCTGTTACCAAGGCAGTCTCACCTGGTTGCTCCATTTGACCGGGCAGCCAGCTTTAGGAAAAGTTGTGGTTGTTCCAAAGTTCTTCCATGTAAGAATTATGGAGGCCACTGTGCTCTTGGGAATCTTCAAGGCAGCAGAGAGTTTTTTGTAGGCTCCTCCAGATGTGTGTCTCAACACAGTCCTATCTCTGAACTCTGCAGGCAGTTCCAGTTAATGAGGGGAAAAAAATATTGTAGCACAACAAAATGTGAAAAAATGAAGGGGTCTGAATACTTTCCAAATGCACCGTATGCCTTTGTTTCAGAAATATGTTGGGTGTTTGGAAGTCTAGTTGCAGGTCTAGGTTTTTTGTGATAACAACTTTTTTGACTCCACTTTACCCCTGGTAACAAAAAACTTTGCTTAATGCATTCCAATAGGTATTGATGAGTATCTGTTGTCTAGATGTTTCCACAGAGGGGGTGACTGCTTTAGCATGTACTTGCCAGCCTCCACACGCCACAGCAACATACATATTGACCCTGACTAAGTCAGGTAGACACATGAGGTCAAAGTTCTTATGATTAGATTTCATGGTAGCTGGAATTCTTTTGATTTTGCTCTGTCCCTGGTGCATTGAAATGGTGTAAACAAACAGTTTTTTACAAATAGAGTAGCAAAGTGAGCGGAGTAATTTTTGTCACTGTTACATTCACATTGCAGCGCTCCGTGTTCCTCAGCAGAGAGGTTTGGAGGCCTGCTAGATAATTTAATGATACAATAGTGTTGCTTAATGGCCATGGTTATAAACATTCCAAGTTTGTTTTCTGACAGTTTTGAATGGTAAAAGGCTCTACATTCTACATTCATCCTTCCACAGGAAGGCAGCTGCCATTAAGACAGCAGCCAGTGCCAAGTGCAAATTGAAGCTGCAAATTAAAGAAATGATTGAACAGGAATAAAACCCTGCACCACAGCTGCTGTATTCATCCAAAATTGCATCCTTACATTGAGTGTGAACTGAGGGGTCCCATAACAGCAGAAAGCTTACTGAATGAATGTTTCTCACTAAATGCACTTGGGGAAGTTATGTCCACAACCTTGACTTTTTATTGAAAATCAGATATCTACTGCTCATTTCCTTCTCTGTGTTTTGTTCAGCCTACGTGGACACATCCGACTGGGAATTCCCTGATGTTTGTAGGTACTACTTTGGCAAATTTGGCCAGTGGTCCAGCTTGGTCTTCTCGATGGTGTCACTTATTGGAGCCATGGTGGTTTACTGGGTCCTCATGTCCAACTTCCTCTACAACACTGGGCAGTTTATCTACAGTAAGTCACAGTGCTCTTGTCAGTACCATGAAGGAGGTATCACATTTTCTTTATTCACAGGCAGCACACATCATCATGACACACATCAAAACACTCGGCACTCTGGCCACTGTACCCTCTAATGAGCTGACACTGTGCAACATAGCTGATGAGCATTAAATTCCAAAGTTAACCTCGCCCTGTCTTCACCACTGTGTCATTTGTCATCACATGTTGTACATTATGACTTTAAAGTATTAGTTGGCAAACTCTGGCTCTTCAGTAACATATACCACACATCAGTATTCTATAATATACTCTGTGCAAAGCAGGTGCTGGTCAGGCCCTGTCTGTTGAGAAAGTGAAATAATAGCACCTGCTTATAGGTTATGATTCTCTTCTGCAGTCATATAGTATTATATAATATTATATAGTAAATTATTGTGGTTGCACCTCTAAAATGTACAAGAGGAGCTTTTTCTTTGATCTGATAGTTTCCTTACCTGTTAACAGACTATGCTCACAATGTCAACATGTCAGATTCGGAGTTCGGAACCAACGGCTCAGATAAAGGTAGGTCACTTACCCCATCCATTTTTCAACTCTAACTTAATTGTAGTTGGGGTAGAGGAGTTTTAGCACTTGTCGCGATAGTGAAAATTTGGTCCTAAATTACTGATGCTGTCGCACAGACACAGGCTGTCTTTGGTCTGCATCAGAATGCATCAGAAAAATTATACTGTATAGTTTTAGAGCCTGTGCATTTGGTGATTATGTATAAATCTGGTATGTTTTTGTAAGGATAGACAAATCTTTCTGCCTTTGTTAATTGGTCTATACTTGTTTTTTGCTGATCAGTAGTGTTTTTCTAAAATTTTCTACATTTACAATTGAGAATAACATGGTATATATTTCAGATATACGTAATTTTTTGCACTGGTTTCAGTATTAGAAATGCCATATATGTTTACATATAGTTTCTTCGCCAGTGACAATGTCTGTAGTGTGTTTTGGGGTTAACTAAGGATATTTTGAAGCATCTTATCACCTTTTTCAATTTTTTTTTGTGGGTAAATGTGTATGTTTGCTGCACCTGCACTGCACACTTCATAATGAAAAAAACAAGTTGTTTACTAAATAAGAGTAAGAAGAAGACTAAGAAGAAGATTTGTTGATTTGTTCACCAGTCATCTGTCCATACCCAAACACTGACCCTGGAGTGAACAACACCATCAGCACAGTTTACTTCATTAACAGTGGAAATGATACTTCTGATGTCAGTTCTTTTGAACACTGGTGGAGCAAAACCAACACCATCCCCTTCTACCTCATCATCCTGCTGCTGCCACTACTCTGCTTCCGCTCAGCATCCTTCTTTGCAAGGTTCACCTTCTTGGGTAAGACAGAGCAAGAGCAATGATAAGTCATATTCAGACTCATACTCCTTCTTCACCAACATGAGACCAGTTCCATTCTGATCGCACACCACCTTTAACATTCAAAACTGGACTAAATGTAGTTTAAAAGTAGGTTTTGAAAATAGACTGCATATAGTCTCAACTTATTTTAGTATTGTTTAAGCCACTATGTTTAAATTTACTACATGTTGAAATACATAAAAGTCCAAAAGTCTGAGACCACTTTCCTATTCATTTGAATGTTTTTGTGTTTCATCTTCATTTCTGTGTTTTTTGTGATTCTAGCACTTTATATCCATTGAGGATATTCAAGTATGGCAAATAGTGAATGATGGACTATGGTGGATAGTGAACTGTTCTGAAACCAGTAACTCAGAGTTTCCATCTCAGGGTTAGGTTCAGAGTTAATAAAACTGGAATAGACCTCTGGTTGTTGGTTTTCCTTCTGAATGTGCTCTGTACTGCATCTCTCATCCAGCTGATATTGAATCATTCTGTCTTGTCCAGGAACCATATCAGTGATTTACCTGATTGTTCTGGTCAGTGTTAAAGCTTTCCGCCTCGGCTTCCACCTAGAGTTCCACTGGTTTGACACAACCGAGTTCTTTGTTCCAGGTAAACCTGCTGCAGATTTAAATGCTTCCTTATGTTTCTTTCCACAGCAACTCAGATGAACCTGGTAGACATACTCTAGCCAACAGTAATCCAGTTATATATAAGGATATTGATTCCTGCTTGAACACCATGGTATTTATCCCTTCAACACATTTGGGTTTATGCCAGTATTGGATTTTAATTTTGAAAATTTTTGCATCAGTGGGATGACCTTTGTTAGATAAGAGTGAATTTAATAAATTAGCAAAGAACAGACACACCTGGTATTTGTTATCTATTTCTCAATTGACCTTTTAGAAATATTTCCTTATAATGAGATTGTGATATAAATTGGGATATTGATTTTATCATCGTATCTGTATCTGTATTTGGGCGATGAAGTTTTTTTTGTCCTGTGTGGCATGGGGATGGTGATATGGACCAGTACTTTGGTTGATGTCCAACTATACATAGACAGACAACTCAGCTACTACTGAGCGGTGTGACATTATCAGTTTTATTAATGGTTCCCTCAGAGCAAATCAGATCTTGCTTACCTCTTCTGTAGCTCCACCATCTTGCCAAAAGTCTCTCTCCTTGTTTTTCACAGTTACTGTCCCTCTGCAGTCATTCAGCAGATTGGCATTAAAATGTACTTGTCCTTTTCATTTTGGTCACTTGATGAGTTTTCCTCCAGTGCCGTGCAAGAGCCAAAATATTAAGTTTTCTGCACAGCAAATCATATGAGTTAATACAGTTAACACAGCCCTGTTGACTGCAGGGCAACCACTAGAGGAGCACTAGAATTAATTTAGATTCTTTTTTTGTTTCTGTGCTGTTTGTAAATGTGTCATTTCTATTTTGTTCTTTCAGAGTTCAGGCTCCTCTTCCCTCAGCTGACTGGTGTCCTCACTCTGGCCTTTTTCATTCACAACTGCATCATCACACTAATGAAGAGTAACAAGAACCAAGACAATAATGTGAGACCTCACACACTGCAGACATATGTGTTACACTCTGCTAATCTGATCTCTGATGACTTCATATAACTCACATGTTGTTTCTTGTTAGTTTTCTGAATGACTTATGTCAGTCATCATCAGTGATGAAAAACAAGCTTCCCCCTTCATTTCTCTACCACAGTTTATTGGCCCCAGGAAAAAACAGTAAGGAAAGTGATGCTTTTTTTAAAGTGAATGTGTTTTGGTGTTTTCAGGTGCGGGACCTGTCCATTGCCTATCTTCTAGTAGGGCTGACCTATCTCTATGTGGGAGTGTTGATCTTTGCTGCCTTTCCCTCACCTCCTCTCTTCAAAGACTGCATTGAACCAGTAAGATCTACACTTCAGTTTTCTCATTCTTTTTTAAATGTGGGTCATCATGCTTACCGTCTATGATGTTTGTTCTGAGTTAATCTGTGACTCTGTTCCACTGTGACTCTGAGGACTCAAACAGTCTACATAATCTCCTGTGGGGACTGTCTGCAGCAGTCAGTGTGTACAGTGGTTTCACATTTGGAGAGAAACACTGGATCAGCCACAGTTACGTAGTGTGGAGGATTGTGAATGTGCGCAGGTGTTCTGAGCCTACTGCAGGAAGCATTTTCCAAATTTGCCATCATAAGATCATATTCATTAGCGGGAAGCAGTGTAGTGAAAATAAAAAAGCAAGAATGCAAACAATCACCTTTAGATTTATCACAAACATCAGGGTTGGAGAACAACTGCAAGCTACTAGACAAGAGCACTTGTATACAGCTTTGCAGAAATACTGTGGTCCATAGTGACTGTAGCTTTGTTACAGATTTATCAAACAAACCTCACATTACAAACTCTCCACTGCTTCTCTCCTACAGAACTTCCTAGATAACTTCCCCAGCAGTGATGTGATGGTTTTTGTGGCTCGGACGTTCCTGTTGTTCCAGATGATCACAGTCTACCCCCTGCTGGGATACTTGGTACGGGTCCAGATGATGGGCCAGATCTTTGGGAATCATTACCCCAGGTAACACTGAAGGATGGTATCATTAATGTTCTTGTTCTGTTATCTCTGTGGAAGCAGACCTGCACAGCAGGCTGATAATGACTGATCACTTTTACAACAGTATGTTTTAATTTGAACAAAAATCTTAGGAGCATCATAAAAATTACTAACCTTAAATTCAGACTGGATGGCAGTTGTGCTACCTTTCTATTTAAGCACCACATTATTCTTTCTTACCCGAGCTTTGTGTCCCAGTATGTGACTGGATCCTTCAAAGACTGAGTTAAACAGATTTACATTTTCCACACAAAAGAGACAAAAGTAAATCTAGTAGAAAATCAGTTTGACTTATCATGTCTCTTCTATTAAATACACAATTTAATAACAAGAGAAGTATCACGGTGTGGATTAGGGACACAAGAGATGGACCCAACTGCACACACAGGGACGAGGCTAGTAGTTCAGAGATTTACTGATGAAGGCGATGGTGAAAAGACAAAACATTTGGGGAAACAGGCAGAAGTCCAAAAACACAGAAGACGGACTGGGAAGGTAGGTAAACACAGGAATCTCAAAAAACACAGTCCAAGGCATGACACAACATGAATCAATATGCAGACAGGACTATATATACATCAGGGATGATTACTTATGAAACAAAGGTGGGAAAACACACAAAGACAGGAAACAGAATGACCAGAGAAAAATGATTTCAAAATAAAATAGAAAGGAGTCACACTGGAGACACGTCATGCATATTGCATGTACAGTATTGAGACTGGGTGTCAGATAAAATATAACTACTGAAGGGAATTATCTGGCTCTTCAGCTGCTAACTCTGACCATATCTCTCTTCTCTTTGCTGCTGAGCAGGTGGCAGTGGCTTTTTACAGCTGCCTGCTGCAGCCGAAGATGATGCTCTAAGAGCTGTGAGAGTTTATTCAGAACAGTAAATTTGTGGTCCGGACAGATAGACAATGAGCTGAAACTCACTATAAAGCTCCATAAATTTACAAAGTGCTTCACATCAAAATCATCAATTTTCGAAAAAACAGGATAGTAAGAAAACAGAACCAAAATATCTGATACTTGGCTTTCATAAACCTCCAGTTTGTTGGAATTCAGATGAAAATCTGATATGATTACAGATCAACTTTGTAACAGTTTTCTCTTTTAGTGCAGTAAGTCTTGAATCTCTCAACATATAAGTTTTCACTTTGTCTCTCTTTAGTTTCTTCCATGTCCTGGCACTGAACATCTTAATTGTTGGAGCTGGTGTCTTGATGGCCAAGTTTTATCCCAATATTGGATCCATTATACGGTATGTTTAAAATTGTTTTCCTATTCACATATACTATATGATAGCTATAAATTCAGTGATCAAACAAAATTAGTCCAGTGATTGTTTTATTTGCTTGAGTAAGCTGGTGTCTGAAATGTTTTTTTACTAGAATAACTAAATCACAGATATCTGTAATACATATCCAGTCTAGCGATTAAATGTTAAAATGGCTCATCACCAGCTCATCACCAACTCATCACCAAGATCTGTAGGGGTTCTGTGGCAGGACGGAGGGTCCAAGATAAGCTAGATGCAAAAAACTTAAAGTGATAGTGTTAAAAAGTTTATACACAACATATATACTGTATGTTTTACTGACACTTATTAATCAACAATCATTTTAAAAACCATTCACAGCATTTATGTGACAAAAATGAATCAAAACTTAAACTGTCCTCAGAATCATTTTAACAATATAACTTTAAACGTTTGGCTTATGCAACTAAAGCTTACCTTGTACTGGAGTCCTCAACCTGGACTTGGCCCTGATGCTAAAGCAGGTCCTCCTGTATTGTCACAGGACCCCCCAAGCATTCTCGTTGTATCTGTCTCCCAGTCGTTCGGCTTTGGTACGGGCCATGGTCATCCCTCACCCTGACTACTACAATGCCCCTCTGGTGGAAACCCCTTCACAGTAAGGAAAAGCCTTGCAAATGATCCAAAATGCAGCAGCACGTGTGGTCTTTGATCAGCCTAAATGGGCATGTCTGTCTGCTGTCCACTGACCTCCAATGGCTAACGACCACCCATGGCCAAGTGACCAAGTCACTAATCTGTGTCTGTTGTAGGGATAGACCGATTATCGGTGCCGATATTCTGCATTTTGACGCATATCGGCATCAGCCTTTTTTTTAACTCCGACGGCCGATAAGAGATCAATTTAAAACTGGATTATTTTGGCCCTGATGCAGCCTCACCTCGCTGTCTCCAGCATTGTCCCACCCACAGCACCATCTGATTGGTTACACGCAGAGCCATGGCACGGGTAACAGCCAATCAGCAGTGAAAGCTGTGCATGCACAGTGCTCACACATGGCAGAGAGGAAGTGAGGAAGAAAGAGTTTTGCTGGGTGGAGAAGCTCCGGAGAGCAGATATATATTTCTTTATTTACTGTAGAAAACTTTAGGGAGCTATTTATTTGTTTAAGTTTTCATTTAACTTTATAAGACATGCTACTGAGCCTGGGAGCTCCCTGTACTTTTTGTTAGAATTTCAAAACAAAGATGTCTATTGTCTAAGGTAATAAATAATAAAATAAACATATGCTTAAAGGCATTTAAACAAAGTGAAGTGTTGGAGTTTGTATTATCCAAAATTTTGACGGCAGTATTTTCACTTTTACTGCAAATGAATATCGGCTCCAAATATCGGTTATTGGCATTGGTATCGGCCCTGAAAAAAACATATCGATCTATCTCTAGTCTGTTGAGTTTGCACCCATCTCCTTGAACTCAGCCATACAGGCTTATGCCCCCTCTTGGGCTCCTCCAAGGATCATTGTCTGGCATGGCCATCCCTTGCACATAAGGCATTTTCAGTCCAGACTGTTCTCATTTGTGGTCCCCTGATGGTGGAACAAACTAAGTAGTATTTAGTACTTACTTTACTTATTTCAAGGTCTCCTACTGCACTTTAACATGCAAACATGTTAGCATTTCTGGTGCTGTCTTGAAGTCCAGTTGCCCTTGCTTCAACTTTTCTTGGATACACAGGAACAGCATAAGTTGGTAACAGTAGTGTCATTGAGTCATACAACCATGCCGGGTGACTAATGCTGGTTAACAAATTCAAAGATGACGTCTCTCTGACATCTCAGACTTGACAAAGCCGTCCCACAGCCGCAGAAGACGATACAGAACTATCTATTACTCAGAAGGTCACTGTGATTCCAAAGAAAACATGCTTTTATTGTCCATAAACATGAATCACAAAAAGTGCTTATTTTGGCCTGTCTCGCTTTTCAAGAGGAGCTTCTTCAGACTCCACCAGACGGTCAGTATGGCTCTGCTGGGGGAGCACATTTTAGCAAAAGATTTTGCTTTTTAAATGGGAAAAAAACATCATGAGGATGTTCATGTGCAAAGCTGTGTGCTTTTTATAGTCTCAACATATGTGTCACTTTTTCTGTTAAAGCTAGATTTATATTTACTTTTATTTAGTGTCAGATTTCACCTATTGATATCACCTCCACAACCCTAGACCCATGTGTTAACAGGCTCTATCATGCTTTGTATTTCCCACAGTAAGTGTGTTTACATTTTTTACTTTACAGATACAGAGCAAGCTATTTCACTCTCAACAAACTCCACCAGCATCAGAAACATGTAGGAGAAACACAAGCAGCCAATCACAGTTCTTGCCTTATCTACGTGCTACTGCTGTTGATGCCATAGCCCTGACACATGGTTACATTTTTATGGTGGCGCATGTCAGCTATGCTTTAAGCTACAGCAAAACCTTGGAGCCCTATGCATGTAGCTGTTGTAGACAATGGTATGAAGGTATAAACCCATCTTAACATTTCTTACACATTTGGCAGCACTGTCAGCTGAGGGGTTGAAGGCTCCCTGTCTCTCTCTCCCTCTGTTTCATAGCATCTCTTTGTCAGTAATAAAGGTGTAACAGTTCTTGTTCTTGCCATTTATACTACCAAACACACATCTGTCACTCGCTAGTACAATTTCAGAGATTAAGAAGTTTTTTTTTTAAAAGATTTTCACTGTATGAGTGATCTACATGAAAAAGATCCACACTCTCTCAAACATGCCTTTTTTACATTTTCACTTGGGTGTCAGATCAGATATCAGATTTTTCCAGTAGAATTCCCTCCACATGTCTTAATTGGTGGATCTTCCACATGTATCCAGCAAATTGTTATCTGATCTCATATTAAGCTCTATCCCATTTTCCTGTTATACATTTAGTTGAATGATTCTAATGCTGAAATTCCTCTTATCTTACACTAATTGTCTGTGCAAATTGTGTTGGATCATACCCTTCAATTCCATGGAGGGATCTGTTAGCCCCTAACACAGATTCTTTATAATCCATGTGTGTTGTGCACCTGTAGAAACATATATAGCAAAGGTTTGCTACCAGGCAGATCCTTATACCCTGATGATATGTTGTTTTCTGTCATACTTCTGCATAACATACATGAACATACTTGTTTGATGCCGTCATCATGATTGAGCATGGAAGTTCATTCTTGATGTAACAGAATACTCTTCATCAATATTCCCTCTAAGCTGTGCATCTGCGCAATCGCACACTGCTCCCGCTTTCTCCGCGCACAGCTAAACTATGTAACACATAAAATTACAGTGTGCACGTCTGATGTTGCTCACAGTGGTCCAAGGAATTCTCAGGGAGTTTGTGTGTATGCTCAGACACATGAAAAATTAGGGGGAACATTGCTCTTCATGCAACAAAATAATCCAAGCTGGAGGGTTTGAAGTGGTTTACCACGGTCATTCTTGAATAAAATGTTAATTCATTACAAATTTTGCATTTCACCTTTTTTGGATTGTGTTTAGGATGCAGCTAAAGTCCTCAGTTTTATCTGTTAATGTCCTATACTGATGTTAACTCTCTGTCTCCACTTGCAGGTTTTCTGGAGCTACATGTGGCTTGGCTTTAGTGTTTGTCTTTCCTGCTTTAGTCCACATGATCTCTCTGAAGCGACAGGGGGTACTCCGCTGGCCGTCAGCCCTCTTCCACAGTTTCCTGATTCTGCTGGGCTTGGCCAACCTCCTTGCTCAGTTCTTCATGTAGAGAAACAGTCAGACATAGATGCTCTTGACAGTTTGGGGGACAGGATTAAAAGATGTGATAGATATTTCAGATGGGAATCTCTGAAATTAGATGTAGAGTAATGGTGTGCATAACGTGCACGTGTGAGTTAACCCAGTTATGTCATGGCTGCCAAAATAATGCCCAGATAACCGATAGCTGCCTCCAGCCAGTCAGATTTAATGTCTGTGGCCATGATATAAGAGTGAGTGTCACATACTTACTGAAGAGTGTCAGGGGAATAAAAGGAATCCAATGTCTTGGTTTGATAACATAATTTTTTATTTTCCTCAGTCCAGCCAGTGGTATTTCTCAATTTCTCAAAGATCAAATCTTCCTTAGAGATGCTATTGATTATTCCTACCCAGACTGATCCCAGACTTGCCGAGCCAGATAGTACAGACACACTGTGAACTGTGTTGAAACTCTGTCTTTAATAACAGCAGCAGCAGCAATCTAGCAGGAACATTTTGGGTCAATATTGATAGGTAAAACACAACCAGAGGAGGGCCTTTTTACTGTTGTATTAAATGTCTGTTTTTATGTGGATTCAAACAACAATTCAATCAAGCATTAATTCTACTACAAATTATTATCTACTATTAATGAATCAAATGACTGATCAATGTAATGTGAGAGGCTTCCCTCTTAGTGATGAGCCTACAGAGAAGTATCAGGTGAAAGGGGAATCTGCACATCCTTCAACTTTACAGAGTTTTTTTGTTTGGTTGTTTTAGCTCATTGTTTATCTGTTCAGATCACAACTTCACTGTTTTGGTTTGCAAGCAGTTGTTTTCAATGAAAAAGCTCTGATAAAGCCTGACTACCTGCTCAGCAGCTAGCTGGTGTACATAGTGGAGTATTTTGTGATATGTGAAGATATTTCCCTCAAGAGTTGATGGAGACCAAAAGCAGAGCTAACAGAGAGTGAATATTGGTCTTAGATTCATCAGGGGGACACCACTCCAAAAAAGTTGTTACATAAATGTTGGATGTGGAAATAAGCAACAATCCATATCAGTTCAAAAGGTGATGACATGTCAGTGTTTCACAACTCCTTTTCATTACCCCCAAGAGGCCAAAACAATCAGTTACTGTAGGTTTAAATTTGTCACATGTGATTTTATGATCAGTTTGTTGTGTCTTACTGACATTGGGGAATTACTAACTTTGTGATGATGTAAACTGTTTATATGTTTTGAAGACAGCCATGTTGTGTGCTGATTGTTTGAAGAAATTTTTTGCACAACATTTTAATTTTTACAAGAAATTGATTTACATGTTTGGCACAGTGTATGATGCTGTGTTATAGATACTGTACTCAATGTGTCGTATTTTATTAATGATAGGAAAGACAAAGGGAATATATGCGTGAAAATAAACCATATCAGTCAAGAAGAATCAAATTGTATCAATAATTTGATCATATTTGGGTCTGTTGTTCTGCTCATGAGCACTCAGAGATCATAACCTTCACTTTCTTGATATTATAATCTCTGCAAACCTTACATGGGAAACCAATGTTGTGATACCCCTCTTCACTTGGGCTGACCTTTGTGGGCGGTCCTGTTCCTTTTTAGGGAGTGAAGCAGGAAGTGCATTGGTATGATGACTGACATAAAGGACTCCATTTTAACAGTCTGAGTGCATGGTTTAAAGGGCATGGAACAAGGGCATTTAGGCTGTGTCCAAATCCACTTTTGCTGGTTTAACTGTAGAAAAAAAGGTCACAGCAGCAGGCACATGGTTTTAAGGGTTAATCGCTTAAATAATAATGGGTGTGTTTTGGGTGTAATATGCAATAAACCAATCAGAGTGCCACCTCCCATTCCCTGTGTGTGTGCTTGCACCTTGGTGGATTGCTAATTATAGTGGTGGATTTGCCAGCTTCTTCTACCAGCTGTGCTCTCCTTGCTCATGCTGCTGCTGGCGTATTTGGGTTCACAGGCATGGCACTTGTAATTCAGCATTTTCAATAGGGATAGACCAATTATCGGCGCTGATATTCGGCATTTTGACGTATATCGGCACCTTTTTTTCGACGGCCGATAAGAGATCAATTTAAAACTGGATTATTTTGGCCCTGATGCAGCCGCACCTCTCTGTCTGCAGTTACTAGTCTTTCCAGCATTGTCCCACCCACAGCACCATCTGATTGGTTACACGCAGAGCCATGGCACGGATAACAGCCAATCAGCAGTGAAAGCTGTGCATGCACAGTGCTCACACATGGCAGAGAGGAGAAAAAGTTTTGCTGGGTGGAGAAGCTTCGGAGAGCAGATATGTTTCTTTATTAATATAAAGAACATGTTGAAAATCTGAAAAGCTGTTTAATAAACAAATACTTAAAGGCATTTAAACAAAGTGAAGTGTTGGAGTTTGTATTATTCAAAATTTTGACGCCAATATTTTCACTTTTACTGCAAATGAATATCGGCTCCAAATATTGGTTATCAGCCTCTTTGACAACTAATAATCTAATAATCTAATTTTCAAGTCCTGTTCTTTGTCGTTCATTTAATACCTGTGACCATTGTACAGGATTGATATGTCTGTCTCCAGAGGGGCTGTGTGCAATTAATACACATTGGACAGCAGTGGATCTTTTGATATGGCATAATAATCGAAATTCTTTTCTGTACAGCACACAGGTAAACTGTTCAAGGTAAACACAGGTAAACTGGTAAATCTGTTAAACACCGATTAAGAGCTAGAGTAGAGCTAATGCTCAGAGCCAATGGATGGATGGATGGCTGTCATTGTAAATAAGAATTTGTTCTGCATCATTTAATAAAGGTTTATTATTAATAATAATAATGAATTTGTTAAACAGGCATATGTCACAGGTTTGAAAGCTTATGACAAATGATGTCACCCTAAAAGAACTCATATGGGTGGTTTTGAACAAATACAATATGCTTTTTTGTGCTCCAGACATAAGTGCAAAAAAGGGAGGGGACTATTGTGCTCTTATATAAATCAGCAAAACAAATTATAGTCATAAACTGAATGCAGAGGCCAAATGCTCAATCACTGAGTCCAGGGAACCTTAATTATGCCTGAAGGCTTTTAATTTAGTTTTTCTCCTTGTTCTATCCTAGAATTTCTGAATAAGAGTTTCTTTTTTCTCAGTCCTATTACCTTAAATGTTAAAAACTTTCTGATTGATTTCAACCTCACACAATCTTCATCAGAAATACAAACTGATCTCTTTGTTTCTCAAGACATCACAGTATTATGCAGTCCCATCAATAGCTATCATTAGACTTAACCTTATAATTCACACATTGTAAACCAATGCTCCAATCATGCATTTTCTCACTATGTAAAAACTGTCATCTAACTTTGATCACTCCTGAGCCGTTCTGTACATTTACAGCTGAGGATGCTTCAAATTTTTACTCAGTTTACCTCAGTTCATGTTGCACAGTGAAAATCTGTGTCTGTTAATTTAATGTAATTGTTAAAATTAGATTTTCTTTCTTTTTTTTTTAAGTAGTGCTCAAGGATATACACTCCCAAGGTGACACGTGAAATAAATTAGTAAATAAATGAGCATGATAAATAATACTTTAAACAGATAAAGGATACATAAATAAATTAATGGACAATTAATCAATTGATGAAAGAATATTATTATTTTTTTGCATTCACTTCTACATTTATTTATTTTCAACTGTATTTAAATACAGTAAAGAATATCATATTCTTTATTCATTCTTTGCCAGTTGATCTATTAATGTATTCTTTTTATGTAAAATGTATATCTATTGAATATTTTTCACTATTTGTCTCCCATATAAAGAATATGGAAATGCTGAGAAGTGAATCAATATGGAGGTCCCTAATTCAGGGGCCTGACAGGAAGTCCTCTCCCACAGATACCATTAGTGGTATTAATTCTGTCTGAGGATTGGAAAGGGTCACAGCAGTGTCAATACTCAGTGTGGCAGTGACCTGACCTTTCTGACTGTCCTCATCTTGTTTAAGCCCTGACTCTTCAAGAAGACTTTGTCTTGCTAGCCTATTAGCCAGCAGGGCTGGGGGTTGTAGAGTTAATAGTTTTATTGGTGGTCTGGGGGCTTTCTGTCATACTTGCATGCTGTTGGAGCCAGTGTGAGTTTTGTGATCAATACCTCCAGCTGACCCTGTATTAACTGGATACCAAAAAATAAATAAATAAAATAAAATAAAATAATAATAATAAATAAAAAAAAGTTGGAAGTGTGACTGAGGGATCTGGAATATTTTTGTGTGTAATATTTCAGACCAGTTTATTTATTTTTCTCAGTTCATTTCTTATTTATCTGTATTTATATGATCAAAATATGTTCATTTAACAAATTAGGAACAATTAGGCAACCTTCCTGATTTATATTTTTGCACTCCCCAGATTTCCCCTCAGATCATCAGTGATAATCCACTAGTGGGTGTTATTTATTCTTTCTACTTTTATCTTTTCACATTAGATAGAAAACACTGCCACTAAAGATGACACAGGTGACATGTTAACAACGTCTCTGTTGTATTCATGTGGCCCTGTAAGACAGGACAGTGTGACAGTGAACCAGCATGAACAGTACCAGGACCTTGCTGAATGGTATTCAGACATCATTCATTTTATTATTTATACCTTCTCCTACTGTGGCATATCAAAATGTCTGATGTAATAAAGGCCTAGCGAGGTATTTTTGATGGTGCACCGGACTTATTCATTATAATTATCATCTGTGTTATTATATTATTACACTACTGAATGCAGATACTTGAGAAGAAGAGTAGAACACAATGGCTGCATCCTCTTGGGATGGATTATATGTCTGCTTCCTTGGCTCCTTCCCCTTGACAAAAAACACACCCTTTAGTATCAGCATAATCAATGGGGAGTGGTGCTGGAGGGGGTGGCCACAGCAGTTTGCCTGCCTGTGATTCGCTGACATGCGCTCTAATTGGATCAAGTAGGAACTTGCTTAGCTGGATGCTTTGTGCTGGGATTGGGAGCAGCCTGCAAAGAGAGCACGGACACACCACCAGACAGGAAGAGAAGCAGAGAGGGAGGAGGCCAGAGGCTGCCCTGCTCACCACTTGGAGAGGAAAGATTGAGAGAGGAGGGGTGAAAGACGAAAAAGGGGAGTATCCCGTCTTCTCTGCCCTTCTGTGCTACTGCAGCCCCCCCACCCCCTCCCTCTCTTTCTCTCTCTGATTCTCTTTCTCTCTCTTTCCCCTTACTCATCTGTTTCTGTGGCTGCGCTGAGAGGAAGGGCACCTGCCGCTCCCTGATGATTCAGCCTTTCAGCTGCTTGGAGCTCACAGACAAGACAGCATGTCCCTTTTGCCACTGCAGTGCCTGGCCGTCCTGTCCTCTGCACTACAGCTACTGCAGCTGCAGCTGGCCCATCACATCGACACCACCTCTTCTGCCCAAGTGCTCAGGTGAGAGAGTGTTACTATTCCACCACTGCTCACTACTAGACCACACAGGACATTTAAGGAATCTAATTGCCTGGAAATCTTTTTTATTTTTGCCTACAGCAAATTTGATGTTTCTATTTATAGACTCATGATTCTGTTTCTTATAAGAAAGCATGCGTAAGGAACTCCTTTTCCTCTTGCGCAGAAGGCTGTCTACATACCTCCAGGACTGTTAACAAGGTTCGACTCACTCTGAAGAGTATTTTTACCTCTCCCTGAAATCCTAGCTCTGACTCTGCAGCCTCATGATGGAAAACATAGTCAAGGAGACTAGTGGCAGACAGCCCCCGTGTGATGCTCTGAGTTAATAGTTGAAGTGATCAGAGACCCTTCATCCAGCAGTTGAACAAGATGACTGAGGGAATGGAGGACATCTCTGCAGGGCCAGCTCTCCCTCCTGGATCGGCCTCCCCCACTGGCTCTACTGTTGATACTGGACAAATCCCAGAGGAGAAACCTGAGGAGACAGAGGCAGCTGGTGAGAGTGGGGAGGAGGGTGCTGAGGGAACTGCAGAGGGAGGAGGTGATGATGATGGGGAGCATCTGGGGGCTTTGGGAATTGTGGCCTTGCCCGGGACCTGCTGTGTATGCATAGAGATGGAACGGATTAACAATTGCCTGCATTCTGAGAAAATCTGTATTTTGCCTATCCTGGCCTGTCTCCTTAGTTTGGCCCTCTGCACAGCTGGCCTTAAATGGGTCTTTGTGGATAAGATCTTTGAGTATGAACCACCCACACACTTAGATCCTAAACGCATCGGACAGGACCCAATTATTATTTCAGTTGACCCCACACTGGGACTCACTGTGTCGATTCCTCATTCATCTCCAGCAACTGTCTCCTTAACCACCGCCATCACCATTACCTCAGGACATCCTGAGGTTATAGTGGAAGAGAAATCTACACGAGGGCCGTACATGCCTCAGACTCCCAGAGTGACTCAGTCTGATTCCTCTGTTACACTGAAATATAACGCTGAACGTCCCACCATCCCAAAGCAGACTCAGTCAACACAGGAATTCAATGACAACATCATCCCAACAATCTGTAAGTACCCAACATTTGTTTAGTCAAAGTACTGGGATTGGGTTTTCTGATCAGACAGGATGTCATAATGGGGAGGCTACACAAGCTGGAGTCCTTCTTAACCTTGGGCTGTGATTTTCATCACTGTAAAGACAAACTAAGTGTAGTTATAAAAGGATTCAAATGTTTTTCTTCTCTGTTATCATTGATTTTGTAAATGTCGTGTTCTCTCATATGTGCCAGGAAGTGTCTGCTTTCAAGACTTTGTCTGAAAACAGGCACGTTGTAACTTGCAGAGAGCAGCATAGAGGCCCATGACTAAGCCTCTGAAATATTGCTAATCAGATAGGTGTGCAGGGAACAACAGTTCTGTTCATACCTACTTTACCACTACAGAGAGTGGATGTATAATTTCTAACCTTCACTCCCGTCTCTTTAAGTAGTAGTAGTCTTTAAGTCCCTTAAATTATATCACAATGTTGTGGTGTTATTTTAAATAAATTAGCTGGTAGACACCATACAATATGGAGGATCCCTACAATGTGTGGATGCACATTTCCAGTCACATGAAAAAGTGAAAATCAATAAATGATGCATGACACAAACTGAAACTCCAGGCTGTGGTACAGGGAGACTTCCTGTTTTCGGCCTGTGCTCCATTTCAAGGTCAGAGCCTACTTGAGGCTAATTGATGCCCCCTCCATCCCTGCGCCGCAGGGAAAAACAACCCACTAATACAGTCTGTCTGCCAGCGGCTTGCCACCATGACGTTTTTGTTGTAGTCACATCACTGTGTGATTTATTACACTGTATCTTTGTTAGTTAATTGAAGGTGACAGTGGAGGGTGGGGGGTTGGTTTCCAACCAGCATCTCAGCAAGGGATTAGCTTCACTTAATCAGCAGATAGATAATCTCTGTTAAGTTAACTGTCTGTAACTAACTTCTAGTGTGGCACTCCTAGCTATAGTACCTGGCTGTACGCTCCGAACAATTACAAATGGTTGTGTATGCTGGTGGGAAGCCAGTGAGGGATCAATGGACCTCATGCAATAACATCTTCATATTCTTCTCTTAAACCTCTCTGACTTTTTTCTGTGAGGTTTGTTTGTATGAGTGTTCCAAAACACATTAACCAACTCTCTTAACGGAACAAACTACTTGTAAATATGCTGATGAATGTCACCTGTTCAACAGTAACTGATCATAATTAATTCCACAACTCTAGAGCTGCCTTCTTTTTGGGCAAGTTTCATTCACAAAAGAGAGAAAAAAGAATTTCACACTGCAGAGCCTCAGATCCTGCTGCTGAAATCAGCAGACTAAAAGATAGCAGTGTCAGTGGTAGTGTTAGATGAAGAAATACTACACTAGCAATAATAATAATAACACAACAATAATATAAGAGGCAGTCATGTGATTGACATTGAGATATTTTTGATGAGGGAGTACTGAAGCCTACAGTACATTACACTGTCCAGACCAACAGACGATGATCCTAAACAGAAACCTGCATAAAGATCATGAATCAGTTGTTTGAGTGAGAGAACCTTCCCAAAAACCACTGTAATATAGAAGCTGCTGTGCTGAAATAAAAACAAACAAACAAACAAAAAAACCCCTCTCAGTAAATTGGCGGCCAAAATGAAGATGATGTGGTGTAAAGAATCAAAATTTTGCCATACGTTTGTTCTAGTTATACATTTTATTAGTTCATAAATTATATTAAAATTGAGTAAATATTAGTCATTTAATCATATTTCATTTAATTCTGATTAAGACTTTATGATTTGTGTCTTTCTTCCCCTGTAGAGAAAATCAGACTATCTGGACATGACTTGTATCACAGGTCTGGACCACTAGTGAATTTGTTTGTATCTTAGAAAAAATTCTTAATATGAGAAAAATGGTGAATGCAACAAATTCTCTAAAATCATTCAAACTTGCCACTTAAGAACAAATCATTTTGGGGTACCTCTGAGTGTGAAGACCTTTGCATACTTCAAATACACTTGTTTGTATGACATCAGTCCCTAGTCTCTCTTCAAGAACTATTATACTGTGTACACACTATAATTTTGGGATCTCAGTGAATCATACAAATAGATACTTTCATACTTCCACATACATGGCTAATCACTGTATGAAGTGGGTATGATGGTCAGATATGATGTCTGTTTTGAAAGGTCTCAGACGCTGCCAAAATATCCTCGGGCAAGATACTGAACCACAAATTTGCTGTGTGTATATTAGAGTGCTGTACATGTAAAACAAGCATGGTATAATTGTGTGTGTAAATGTGACCAGTAGTGTCAAGCGCTTTGAGTGGTCAATATGACCAGAAAAGAACTATAAAAGTGCAGTCCATTTACCTCCTCAGACCAACCCTGTTTCCAGACATGGGATTATTCTACAAATCCCCAGATAATGACAACCTGTTTTAACAGTCAGTGCCAGCCTTTTAAAAGAAAAGATTTCTTTCTACATTCTCTGTGCATGAAAAACACAGTAAAGTTAATGTTGTAAATCTTGCGGTTATGGTAAATAAACTAGTTAAGGTATGATAAAGGGGTAGGCTATACTTGGTTACAGGTAAACTGTTTTTCAGCACCACTTGGGTTATGGAGCTATGTTTTCATGAGTGAGTCCCTGTTTTGTTTGTATTTTGCATGTGTATGAGGACACACATTCATGTGATTCAGATTTGCCCCATATCTACTCACATGAATACTAGCCATGATGTTCATAGAAGGCCCCATTAGCATCTTTTCAACCAGTCAGCACACAAAAAAGATCCATGACAAGACAAATTCACAAACCAAGATCTGTGACTCACATGATAACTTTGTAAAACACAGCAGTGCACATTTAATAATTTTTCACATATTTGCTACTTTCCAAGACAAAATAGTGCAGTACATACAGGTGTGTCTTTACAGGTTAGCACTGACAAATGTGCAGTTCAGGATCTTCCGATACACAAGTGAAGATCTGTAAACATAACACCAGTTTGAGACAACAGTGTGAATTTGAGCACAGAATGGGAATTTTTTTTTTTTTTTTTTTTTTTTTTTTTTACAATGTATGTGTACATTTTTACCCCATAAAACCTTTTTGTAAATCATATAAAATGTGTTTGAATAATATATGCAACATATTTGCTCCATAGAAGAGATGTCAGGGAAGCTTGTGCAGCATTTTTGGAAATGTGTTACTTATATAGTTCTATATAGTATCCTCTATAGAGACACAGTTTGTTTAGCCTAGCTTAGCACTGCTAGTCTTCTGTCAAGAGAAAAAATTACCAGGGTGTTTTTGGCCTGAACCTCTCAGTCTGAACTGGACATTTAGATGTTTGTTTTTTCTGTTAGCCACCTAACCTCACTGATGTAAATGCAGTAGACAGAGAATTAGAACACCTCTCAGTGTAACTCAGCACAGCTCAACTGCACCACAAACTATAACCTCCATAATGCCCATACAGTTGGATCAACAGCTCTCAAAAATAGTACTAACACACACATTATAACATTGATGAAGGTAGGACTTGCAGAATTGTTGGAGAAGACTGCAGTAGTTTTACTGTGTGGATAAATAGTATAAATAAGAACTTGAAATTCCTCAAAACTAACTACAGGTTGCCAAACTGATATCTTCATCATGTAAACCTGTTGAAAGAATTAGGCTACAGTCTATGGTTGCCAGAATGCAGGGGATGTACAATTTGCTAACTGTTGCCTTCATCATAATTGCTGCATTTGGTGATTTTTCCCTTTTCATTGGAATCCTGGGTTAACTGTGTTCTGGCCATGCCAAATTTTGCTTTACTAATATCTCTCAAAGTGAATTCATCTTTGTGTTCATCTCTGTGAGAAGAGGTTGGTTAAGATTCTCATCACTTGTGCCACTTAAGTTTGGGGTGGTGTGAATGATGAAGCCTTCAATCACACAAACACACAATGACTAAGTTAGCTAACACAGAAGTGTTACTTGTAATATTGTATGATCAAATGCTGCCTGTTAGAAGAAGAGGATGTATAAGAATCTTTATTTACAGTATCTATTTATTTTCAGTATGTTTTTAGACACACAGGAAATTAAGCCTCTGCATTTAGCCCATCCAAAGAAGTGAATGCAAACACACACACACACACACACACACACACACACACACACACACACACACACACACACACACACACACACACACACAGAGCAGTGGACAGCTGCACTACAATGACCTTTCTGTCCCAAGCCCACTTCTCTAACCACTGGGCTGTAAGATCTGATGTTGGTGGTGGTGCTAAAAAGTCATAAAACGTTGTTTTATGGGTATGGTCCAACAGTGTATTGCATAATATTGAATACATACAGCTGAAAATGATAATAATAATGATAAAAAGAAAATACAAACCACACTGTGGAAAACAAAACAAGTAACAGAATAAAGTTCAGTTCCACAGCTGCAGCTTGATGGACATTCTTTGGTGGGCAAAATTCATATTAATTTCCTGGTCACCAAATACTGCACTGTGAACATGAGCACATAGGCTATACTTAACAGTGTCAGTAGGCTATATAGTAGGCCAATATGAATTTAAAATTGGCTAATATTCATTCATCCATCCATTATACTGCTTATCCATTAAGGGTCCATCACAGAACCAACACATATAGACAAACAACCATTCACACTCACATTCACACCTACAGGTAATTTAGAGTCACCAGTTAACCTGCATGTCTTTGGACTGTGGGAGGAATCTGGAGAACCAGGAGAGAACCCACACAGGCACAGGGAGAACATGCAAACTCCACACAGAAAAGCTCTGGGCTTTAACTTGAACCCAGGACCTTCTTGCTGTGAGGTGATAGTGCTAACCACTGCACCAAACTGGCCAATATGTACCTCAGAAACATGTTCAAAATCCCCTTTTTTCTGATGCAAACATACCAGACATTTTTGGTAGAGGAAAATGAAAACGGTTAGCCAATGTTTTCATCTCCAGTTCAGTCAGTTTGGCCTTGTAATATCTAACCATACTGATGATAAAAAAAATATAATCTAGATAAATATGTCATGATACTTATGAGCATATTGGGGCATGATTCATAAATGATTCATATTCAGTCTAATTGGATTTGATCACAGGTCTGTAGCTTTCTCTCTGACCAGCTGCTTTTGTGTTTGTGTCATTTTAGAAAACATATATATACATATATATATCATTTTATAGCTGTCAAAAGAACAGCACAGATCATTGTATCTTGTCTATCTAATCTCGCCTGTATTCTGAAGTGCTGTTACAAATCTTTGTAGTAATTACAATGTGTAGTTCTGTGGTTTGATTCATGAAGGACTCCTGCCCTGGAGGCCATTAGTCACTGTCCACTCAGGATGTAATTACAGTATGAGCCATAATAACAGTTGGTTAGAAGAGGCAAGAAAATACAGTAACTGCTGGCATCAGTTTCTGTCATCATCATGGTACCTTTCCATAGTCAAACCTGACCTAACATGTTATTAACATATTATTATTAATATTTCCATTTTGCTTCTACTAGTATACAAGTGTACAAGTATATCTGACGGCTGTAGTTACAGTTACTTTTCAGATTAAGATTCACATTTTATTTAATTTGTTTATTTTAATATTTATTTATTTCCAACCTTTAATTGCTTGTGACACAAAAAAGCAATGTAATCTGCTGCTCCTTGTTATGTTTCAGAGGTCTATGAGTCATTATAAATTCTACAAGAGGGATTTCGCCTCTAAACTTCTCAAATGGTTTCATTAAAATTATTGTTTGAGGGCCAAAGAAATAAACCAATCCATTATTTCAACAAGGCTGGAGAAAAGTCCAAAAACTGAACACAGATTTGTGTATCTATCATTCCTCTCCCATTAATTGTGACCCCCTCAGATTTATCCAGTGACTTTTTGGAGGGGCCTGACCACTAGGTTGGGAACCACTAGACTAAACTGCCCAGCTGTATAAATATATATCTGATTTCTGTTCTGTGAGTGCTTTGCTCCAACCACATGGCTGCATGTCTGATAAGACTGACAAGATGGAGTGGGCTGAAAGTAATCTGACCATTTAAAGTGAGCATAACTCCAAGTTTTAATTCCAATAAGTTGTGAATTGTTGATATCATGTCATCCCCTCTCCTTTTTGTCCTTCCTTAGATATTTAATAGAATTCATTTGGTCTCAAAATGACATTAAGACAAAATGTTAAGATAAATATCAGAAAGAAAAATAGCAGTCACCACCTTTATTGTGAAATGAATGAAGTTATCAACATTATCATTATGGAACATTAACTTATGGCTAAATGAAAGTGGCAGAGCAGAAAACGATGTAGCTTCTGCTGTAACAGTGAAAGAATGAATAAGGCAGTGATAATTACAGGAGATTACTGAGATACAACAAGTGTGGTGATGCTGACAAAATCATGTAATCCACAATTAGTTTACTACTGCCCACAGTGTTGGTTAGTGCTTGGTTCACTAATTGGCGAAACCACTTCTGTGGACTGGCTGTCATGGTCATGTGACATCTGTCACAGTTTTGTACCACCTAGCAAATGTTTTGTGTTCTCACTTGGGTTTTCCCACCTTTGTAAAGCCCAGCAGCTCTAGCTGCTCGACCCTGCCTTTCTGACATCATGACCATCATGCTGTTTCAAAATGGGTCAAATGTTGAAATGGATTACTTGTTGCATGTGTATTTCAGCAAGGGCAGGATTTGATTTTTTTTTCTATTCTTATAAATAAATCAATAAACATGAACAATGAAAAGACAAGCATTTTTCAACTTTGGTAGAACTAGCAGCCAAGCGCAGATAGTCAGATACCAAAAAGATTTTCAAAAATGAAAATCCACAATTTGGTTCACTCTGTGTAATAATTAAAGTAATTAAGCAATGTCTATTCAAATAAATGAAGAGAAATAACTATGGAGTGTGTCACTGGTTTAGTGTAATACTGGACATATTAGCATGGGTAAGGTGCATGTTTTAAGTGCAAAACAAAACCAAAAGTTAACACAAACAAAAGACAACACAGTGCATGGAGACAGGCACAGACAGAGAGAAGATCCATGGGTAGGCGGGGTTCAAATAATCTTGCGGGACGCTGGCCAGGTGTTCCAACTTACAATAATTCCTGCTCAGTTCCACCCAAGGGAAGCCCTGCATCAAAACAACACACAGCAGCACAGGTACCACAGCAGCACAGCAAACAGGGCCTGGAAACTTGTGATGTTTCCACATTTTTTTACACTTTCACAACAGAATGATTTTTGCTAGATTTTGTTGTTCACATGTATGCTACTATTATTATCTGACTATATTTGATTCACACAGAGAGTATTTTGCCCAAATCTTTTTCACCTTCAGAGATGTTGCTGCTGTGATTCTAGTCAGTCATGCTGAGGGAGATTTCTGCTGGTGCAGTGCATAATGGTTTGTCCTTGACAACACTTGATAGAAACACCATCCACTGTAACGGACTGATTGCTCTGCAAATACAACCCCAGCTCTGCCCAAAGAGGCTGAACAGCAGAGAAGTGAAGTGCCCTGTTGGCTGAACTCCAGCACTGTGTCACTGCTCACTGGTTTACTGTTTCTGATTCACCAGCAAAAACTAAGGAGGGAAATCTTCATTCGTCTCTGTGCTCCATCAGGCATGATGAGGATGAAAACGACCGGTCTGCTTTGAGCAGAGTGACTGAAACCCTGCATGTCTGACACACACCACTGCTTGGGGCAGTATTTACTGAAGTTCCACTGTTAACTGAAACACTGTCATTAAGAGTTCAAGTGTCATTCAACCTTCTTTCGCAGCCTCACTGATCTCTATCTCCACACAGCTGCGTAATCTCTTTTCGTATCTCATTCATTCTTTTACTGGGGCAGTAGTCTGAGGTAGATGTTTGTTGCAGTCCTGAAAAGTGCTGTGTAATGCTGAGATAATGGCACTATATGTCAGCAGTGTTGTACTCACTGCACCCATTCACCCTTTGAGGCTCATTTCCTATTTTTTATTAGGAATAAATATTCTCTAATCATCTACTTTCATGGGGAACATATCTCTCTTCTTCTTTGTGTCCCACCCTCTTTTAAAACTTCAGGATGATTTTCTTCTCTGAACATTATTCCCTAACTCTCCAGTAACCTATTCCCAACTGCATTGTTTTGGGAATAAAAAACATCTGATCTACATTTGCATTCACAGTTAATATTCTGCTTAACAGTCAAACAGTTAGTTAAAGATAACATCAGTCAAAGATAAGACTGTAGAGCATTGTGCCCTGTGTAGTTAAAATAGAACTTCATTATCCATAAGAGGACACACACAAACACAAAATATAGTCTTTGAAGAGCAATAACATATACATACTCTGACTGCTAAATGACTTTGCAGTAGGGACGATATCTTGTAAGACATCTTCATCTTTTGAAAATTTAGCCCTTGTGTAAAAGAAGAATGTGATTCAAGGAATACTCCACCAAACAATACATTTTCATTATCAAATACTCACTGGCCATAAACTTGAAAAATGGCTTTGAAAAATCTGTAACCTGCCTTTTAGGTTGTGCCCTTGGTGTTGTTCTTGAATGACGGGTAGTGAGTTAGTGAGAGGTACTGTGTTTAGCCATACTGTCCTGTGGCTGGTTTGCAGTCAAACTGGGTCTCCATTAAAGTCAGTTGAATTGAATGCAGTCTGACTGCAGCTGCAATTTCAGATCCCTTCATATTCTGTATACTTTTTTCTTCTTACTATTATTCAAAAACAAAAAATAACCACCTTAGAATCACAAATGTCATGCACAACAACAAATCCTACTACACACACATGCACGCACACACACACACACACACACACAGACACACACAAAGGCACATTGTCACTTTGACCCAGAGGACAAGGGTTAAAAAATTTTTTGGAAACTGTGTGAAACTGTCTGAAACATAGTTTTTGGTGGAGTATTCGTTTAAATGGGATTGAAGCATGGGGTGTTTACTCCGCACTCAGCAAACATGCAGTCAGGATGGTTTTTAACTGAGAATTTTCTTTCACTTTGCAAACTCTGTGTAATCTATGCACCTGTGCCATTTTTTTTACTGCACTAATTACGGGTGTCTTCTGCAGCTGCCACCAGCACCACCACTACAGCCAAGACCTCCAGTCACGTGACGCGCTGCAGTGACAGCCAGAAGAACTACTGTGTTAATGGAGGGGAGTGCTTCACACTTGAAATCATGCCAGGCAGCACAAAGTTTCTCTGCAGGTATGACATGGACAGTAGGTTTCAGTTCTGACTTTGATACAAGTTTGCATCAGACTGATTATGTTATAATGCAGTTACAGTTGTGATTTATGATATACTCTTTATGTAAAGTGATGCCAGCAGAACATAACTTTGATGAAACGTGAAAATAAGCTGCCAGTCACTTAACTGACATTGCTACTATAGCAGAGCAATTTAAGCAAATTGTAGATATAAAGAAGAATACAACACAATGATGTGAATAAGGAGGAGCATCTCACGAACATCATACAGGTAAAAACAAAAAAGGGGCATGGTTAAATCCATGAGGCCAAGGCACGTGTATGTCAAAGCCGTTTCTTTGAGGAGAACTGAGGAGAAGAAGAGGACAAGAGAGAGCCATGCAGAACAGATAAGTAAGCCAAGCTAAGCTTGGCGTGGGCAGCCCCATGGATTTTTCTCTAACACAAACAGCTGCAGATCTGTCTGAAGACTGCTATGTGTAATGAAATAATGTTTACACTAGGCAAGTTGAAACACATCCTCTCTCACCCCTATGGGGAGGGGAAACAACACTGAACCTGAACAAACAGGCTCTGATTTTAAGGTTCAGCCACAAAATGACAGACAGACAAATGACAGACAATACTGAAGATGTTCTGAGCTCTCAACACCACGGGCATAACCCTCTGTAATGGTGAAGTGAAGTGCCTGACTCCCAGCAGGAAGTATCGAATGAGCAAATGAGTAAAAACTTTGCTCTCACCAAATACTCACAACTGTCAGGATAGAACAAAGTTTTTAACTCAAATCTTTAGACTGTTAACAGAGCGAGATTCCTTTCTCCAAAGAGCTGAAGGGGGATGAGTTAAAGTATGATGTGGAATTTATATACCTCTGTACACATCTGTACTGTCACTGTGGAAGATGAAGCCCTGAATACTGCACTGTTCCTCTGATGGAGGACCTAATCTTCTAAACCTAACCTTCCCTTTCCTGTGGGTCGAAGCCACAGAAAGTTGCCATTACTGGAAATTTGTAGTCTGGACAATGGGTTTTGGTATCCCAGGAGTTGTTGGACAATGAAACCATGGGGCTCTTAGACACTCTGGGACCACTTGAATAGCACAGTTGTCCTGAATGTGGTACCTGGTTAGCTGGAGTTAACCACAGAGAAGGTCTCTGGGCTGTGCAAAAGCATTCATTCCCAGTGTAGATTGTGTTCTATGTATACAGAATAGAGAGTCATTCATTCCCCTAAAAAGATCCACCTCTGTCTTGCTGAACCTGAACCACAGAACATTCAAAACTCTGTCACTTAAATGTGTGGGGTGCTCAACAAAAGAAAACCACTAACAGCTTAAAATGCATATAAACATTTTTGTATAAATTCATAAAATAACATTAAATCAAACATATAGCTAATGGTAGTCAGCTAGAAGAGGGACACTGGAGGATTAGCTACCTTTGTCTGTCACATGACCCTCACCTTGAATGTTGTGATGGTCTCTTAAGACTGCCTGCTGCACCCTGGGTTTGGATCCGATTAGGGCCCTTTGCTGCATGAATCCCCCTGACCCCCCACTGACACTATCAAATAAAAGCGTTTCAGAACTATTTGACCCCACATGCTGATTTTAGGACTGTGAGGCACTAAATATATTATCAAAGCCTTGTTTAGATATTTGTAAAAAGGCATCTGAAGTTTAATCTCTAATCATTTATATTTTGGTGGCTACAATATCCCCGCCTAATATCCCTAGGAATTATGTTTATATTGTACGATTGTACATCTTGTGATTTAACGCCACTGTTCAATGTCAATGCAGAAAAAAGTGTGCCGTTATGTAGCAAGGTGCTACAGTAGTACAGTCAAGGTGTGGGTTGGTGTTCAGCAAGCCTGGTTTATGCAAAAAACTGCAGTTTGTGCCCTGTAACTGCAATTAACATCTGCAGATTTCGTGAGTGTAAACACAATATTTCCTAAAACCTAACCAAGTACTTTCATTGCCCAACCTTATAGATTTATTTTCAATGACCACCATCATGAGAATTTGAAAAACATTAGAATGGGACATTAAAGTTTTGCAGAATCGTCCAGTATCAACTTTGATGTCTTGGATTCTGCCATGTTTTGTGACTGTCTTTGTGTTTGTCCATGTGTGTTCATGTCTTGTGTGTAACATGTCAGTGCTGTTTATCTGCTGTTTTCCTTTCTACCCATCAACCAGGTGCTTGGCCGGATTCACTGGGCACCGATGTGAACAAGCTGTGCTTAAGAAAGTCTCAGACCCAAAACGTATGTGAACCCAACTGTAATCAATCCCACATGTCATTGCTGGTGTTTCACCCCTCTCATGTTTTCTCCAAGAAATGGTGGAGAAATCCATGTTTCCCTGATATATAGTGATAAAATCAGGTGATCAGGTATGCATTGTTCCTGAGCCCCCTAAATGAGTCTAAACTCTTAAGCGCTCTCTCCTCTGTGGAGTAGTGCACTGAAATTTGCATGTACTTCACATCTCATCACACCCCATCCATGTTGTTCAGAGCAGTGAAATGCCTCCATCTCGGGCTTAAGTGGTGTGTCTTGTCTGGAGGTAAGACATACTGTCAACTGCTCTTGCCATTCAGCCTCACCTCCATTCTGTCAGAAAGCAAAATATAGAACAGGGTATTCCCTGCATCCAGACTTTTGTCCCAGTGATCAGTGCTAGACTGTCCACACTGTGTGGTAATTAAAGCAGTGAATTTTGATGAGTCCAAACTTAGTTATTACATACAGGAGGGCTGCTGCCACATCAGGGCTAAGTGAGCCATCACTTGGAGCCCTTGGTGCTCATTTTGATAGCCACGCTGCATGACTGCTATGCATTTGGGCATGTGTTGTTTTTTTGGTGGTGTCATGACATCTCTTATATGGGATTATATTACAGGCAAAGACTAGGCGATATTCGGCATTTTGACGCATATCGGCATCAGCCTTTTTTTTAATCCGACGGCCGATAAGAGATCAATTTAAAACTGGATTATTTTGGCCCTGATGCAGCCGCACCTGTCTGTCTGTAGTCACTACTCTGTCTCCAGCATTGTCCCACCCACAGCACCATTTGATTGGTTACATGCAGAGCCATGGCATGGGTAACAGTCAATCAGCAATGAAAGCTGTGCATGCACAGTGCTCACACACGGCGGAGAGGATAAAAAGTTTTGCTGGGTGGAGAAGCTCTGGAGAGCAAATATATGTTTCTTTATTTACTGTAGAAAACTTTAGGGAGCTATTTATTTGTTTAAGTTTTCATTTAACTTTATAAGACATGCTGCTGAGCCTGGGAGCTCCCTGCACTTTTTGTTAGAATTTTAAAACAAAGATGTCTATTGTCTAAGATAAAAAAAAAACCTTTAACATGTTGAAAATCTGAAAAGCTGTTTAATAAACGTATGCTTAAAGGCATTTAAACGAAGTGAAGTATTGGAGTTTGTATTATTCAAAATTTTGACGCCAATATTTTCACCCTTACTGCAAATGAATATCGGCTCCAAATATCGGTTATCAGCCTCCTTGACTACAAATAATCTGTGTCCGTATCGGCCCTGAAAAAAACATATTGATCTATCTCTAATAAACATACATGCAAATTTCAGTCTGCTGCTCAGACAGTATTCAAAACTACAGACCTTGTTGGAAGGCTTGTGCAAAATAGAACCATTTCTCATATCATCTCCCTAAATTGGAGATTGTACTTCAGTGTATTTGTCTATGAGGGTCTGAGGTGATTGATTAAACTCACAGACAAAAGCTAGACATATTGGTCTAGCTGGCCCTTCCTGCCAACACCAGTGATGACTGTTGTGGGTTTTGCGCAGCTCCTGTATAAACTAACTCCCTCTCTCTTCTTGTCTGTTTCTTTTTCCTACTCAGGTGTCCAAATGAATTTACTGGTGATCGCTGCCAAAACTATGTAATGGCCAGCTTTTACAGTATGTCTATTTACTCTTCAGTCTGTTGGATTTAAGCATGCTCGATTAGCAGTTCTAGTGCTGTGTACCTCTTCCATTATGTTTCTCCTGTGATGTGTGATTTATGCAGCCCAAAACCTTTTGCATGTTGAAGTTGATTTTGCTGTATTATTTTAAGCTGCATGTGGTACTGTAGTTGTAGAATTTTATTTTCCACATTTCAAATGACTAAAAAGTAACAAGTTTACATATTTACATTTTTAAACTGGAAGATTAGCAAATTGACAGTGTTTCAAACTTTACTGTCTATGTGCTTAAATACAGCCTTTATATATATGTACCTGACCATCTACAACATAGATCAAACAATCAATTTTCCACCTAAATGAACAGATAAATATACAAATATAATGAATCAAACAAGAACAAACTCAGATGCTGATACAAAGAACTTGAAACTTGACCCACATGTAGACCTGCAGTTCTGAATAAGCAGTTGCAGTCCAACCTGTCAATTAGAAATTTAACAGCAGCAGCAGTTTAGAGCTTCAGATTTAGTCATGCCAATGTTTGCCATTTTTAAACAGATGCACACACGCACACATACACACACACACACACACACACACCATAAAAGAGAAAAAAAAACTGTTGTGCACTCAGTGTCTATAGGTGACACGTGTTAAAATTCCAGCAGCTATTATTTTCTTATGACACTTTAGTAGATTTAGCAGATCTAGGTTTCTGCTGTTTTCCCCCCCATTTGCTTATCTTCACTTTGAGTGCCACAGGTTGACATCTTCACAACTGACAATGACAAACTAACTTCTCCTTGTGATGAATCTCAGGCTTATTACTTGCATACTTGCACGAGATGCGAAAATATAATAATAATAGCTACACAAGTAGGTGCATAATGGGCACACTAGTTTCCATGTTGCTAAATATTCCTTTCACATCCAGAGTTTCTGTAACAGGCAGCTGCAGTTGCAGTTTGGTGAGTGCAGTGTAACTGAAGTCCTCCATGAGCACAAATAAGTTTTTTTTTTTTTTTTAGCATATTAGGAACTTTGAGCAAGGCTAATCAAATGGTCTCATAAAAGATGTTCTGTCTTCTTGATCCTTTTCTGCACCCAGTATTATGTGCACATACCTGGGATGATAAGCGTCTCTTGGCTATGTGGGCGTGTGTTCAGTAACTGCAACAGAAACCTGTGGGATAAGGCAGTTTAATAGTAAAGCCTATTTCTTGAGAGGCTCTTCTGGAAAGCCGTTCAAAAATAAGTTCTTTCATGAACCAGGACATTGTGTTTTACTCAAAGTTGCATTTTTATGTTGCATAGTCTCACTTGGTTTGGGATTGTGTACTTGGGTGGTCTCTCTCTGTCCACATGCATATATTTTTGCATACATATGTCCTATGTCACAATGATGAGATGACTGTGCTGCACAGATTTTCAACTGCATAAGAGAAAGTGCAATATATAAGCCCTGCCTGTGGAACTGACACACTGAGCAGGGATTGGATTTGTATAGTACAATGGGTATACTGAACTTCACTGCAACACCAGCTATGACTGCTAATGTGTTCGGTTAAGTGGAATGGCCATGAACAACAGGAGTAGGCAAGGAAGCACTCCAGTTCAGTGAATCCATGTCTATGTCCTGAGACTATTAATGGGAAATTTCATGTCAATGAAATGAAAATAATGGATTTATCTTGTGCACCCTGAACGGTGAGGACCATTGTAGAAAATGAAAATAGCAGTCTTTTTGGCTGCGGTGAGTCTGCCCACCTCCAAAAGTGAATTATATTTTACAAAGATCCAGCCTTGCCCATTTGAACTGGGTCCTCATGATGAAATACCCTTGGACGTGATATTATTGCCACTGTTTTGGAGTGACACTCAGCAGTGATATGAACTTAATTAGTCAAGGCAAATGGCTGCCCTGAGTCTAGTTCTGCGGAAGGTTTCAGAATCTAGAAAGCAAGTTTTTACTTGTCGCTGTTGCCTAGTGCTGCTCATGGTAGGAATTGTTTGGTCTCTCTCTGTAATATAAGTTTCGTCTACACCTGCTCTATATGAAAAGTACCTTGAGATAACTGTGATTCAGGGCTACAGAAATGAAACTAACTTGACTTGAATACCCCGTTGCCTACATGGATAAAGGCCATTACTGTACACTACAGTATTTGTAGTGTTAAAGCATATCTAGGCCAGCAGGTGGCCACTGTAACCACTGTTAGATGACTAACAAATACGGTGAATATTGAACAAACTTGTGAGTAGACTGGTGAAAGGAGGCAATGACATTTTCAGGGCTTGGACTTGCCACCATAGATGAACTCACACCTCAGAAACCTTAAAATTTGGATGTGAATTCTGTAGGATTTTGCCATGTGAGGTAACTACTGACCAGATGTGAGAGAACATGACAGCTCCCATGCCCTTCATATCCACACTGGGCCAAGGGTCCAAGATGTGGGATCTCAGCCACAGAGATTCCATTCCTGTGGCTTACTGGGGATCTCAACCTCGACAAAACTGAGCTTGTGTTCCTTCAAAAGAAAGCATGTCTGCACAAAGACTGTCCATCAATACTGAAGATACTGTGTTGATTCTGACTCCACAGATGGTGAGTGAAACTGAGAGACAAACTATCATTCTCTGCAAACACTGCAAGTCCTCTCCCGTAGATGCATCATCTGAAAATTTCGTCCCCTCACTACAGAGGTGGTATTTGCCTGAATTTGCTGATTTGTCATGGAGATGGCTCACTTGCAATTATGCGTGTGGATCAGTGTGGATGTTTGATCATGTTATTATCAAGTAGCTGTACTGCATATGTGGTGAAGCTTTCACCCCTGTGTCTATTCAAAGGTAGTCTCTGGGCGTGGATGGCCTCCTTGGGGTGTACATGCACTCATGGTTGATGACCTTACACCTTCCTAGTGAATGTTGAGAGCAATTTTGGTCTTTTGTTCACAGATAGCTGACACTATTGGTTTCTGGTGGTCATTCAGTCTCTTGTCCAGGGTCTTTGCTGTTTCACTGATTTACCCACATTTTTCATATGTGATGTAATCATGATATCATACACCTCTCCAACCAGTTGAAAGACAGAAAGCTATAATTAATTGTAGAATGAAAAATTAAACAAAACAATAGTAGCAGTTTCACTTTATGCTTGTCATCTACTGCATCAGTAATTTTTGTGAATATTGAAATGCTAAAATATATTTAAAAAATATATATACAAAAAAAAAGAAATATTTAAACTAAATGTCACTGTTACAAACTGCAGTTGCTATCATTAAGGATTATCTGATGGCACCAAAATGACTTAGTGATCATGGTTTAGGTCTTAAAAACACTTTGTTAGGGTTTATCATTAATGGAAACCAACACTGACTGTTGCCCAGACATGGGATTTGAACAGTAGTTTCTGAGCCCATAATCACAAAGCACTCTGTTGCACTAAAGTTTCTAACATTTTTTTTTCCTGAATTGTATTCATAAAGCTGCTGAAACCAACTTTTAAAAATGTAAGAACTTCTAAGTTAAGAGCAATAAGGATTTTCACTGGTCTGTGCCAGTGAGAGCACATGCAACATTCTGCAGTAAGAAATAAAAACAGTGAGAAAGGAACAAACATAGACCTATTTATGACATATAAGTTAATAATAATGGATTAGGTTTCCCTGTATGACGTTTGTGTTGACCCGACAGAATTTAATTTTTACAATAAAAACTTAAATTCACCTCATTCAATGGAAAAGCTCACTTGTCATAGGCTACCCAACTAAACCTGATTAACAGCCTATTAGCCAGTCTGGCAGCACATAAAATAATTAACAAAATGGTATTTAAGTAGCTTCATTTGGCTTCTTTGTTAAAGAAAGCAAACAAGGAAAGCTAGGTAACTGTAACATAGCTACACCACAGGGATTCAGCATTGGTTTGTTAGCCGATGAAGTAATTATCAAATGGCAAACTTGTTGATTTACCAAACACATCACCCCACGGAATTAGGATGAATTAGCAGATGTTATCACCTCAACACAGTAATTTGCTACCAGTTTGTCCACATTAGCAGACTAAAACCACAGTCTCACATTAAGTTTCACATGCTTTGCAGTAATGTTAGCTTACCTGTCTAACAAGGAGAGAACCAGGAAGAGCCTCAACCCCGAATGAAGGTCCTTCCATAAATCATGTTCCCTTCTGATGTTGACCCTGGTTTTCCCTCAGTGTTGGTCCAATTCATGTTTGGCCATACAGTCTTCATGAGAAGTTCAAGTTTTTTGCTCTTGCTTGGAGTTTGTGTTCAAGTATTTCTTGTGCTGGAGCATGGTCTTTTCGTAATGGCAGCAAACTCCATCTCGAAACTAACAATAGTACACTGCTGGTGCTGTAACGGTGCAGTAGAGAGACTTTTATTTCAGCAGGACAATGGGAGTGAGCATTGACATCAAGTTCTGAAAAGTCGACCCGAGTCCTTTGCATAGAAATCAGTCTGTAGGGTAATGGAGAAAATCAGGGAAGGGCTCAATTTCTATGTCATGATACAATCTTTTCACTCATTGGCAATAAAGACGCAAATCCTATATGTGTGAACTAACATCATTAATCTAACTAGAGAGTTCATAGTTCAACGAGTACATTGAACCAAATCAATATAACAGAATGACAAAGTTGGCAGTCCTGTGCTTTGGTATGTTATGCTAGGTAAGTGGAATGGACTGTACTTACATAGCACTTTCCAATGTCATGTTGACCACTCAGAGTGCTTTACACTACAGGTCACATTCACCCATTCACACACACATTTATACAGTGCTGTTCTATCTATATAGAGCACTCTAAGCACCTGCAAACACATTCAAACAGTATCTGGCCCAGGTATCTTGGGGTTCAGTATTTTGCCCAAGGATACTTCAGCATGTGGACTGGAGGAGCCTGGGATCGAACCACTGACCTCCTGATTGGTGGGGAATTCAATCTACCTCCTGAGCCACAACTGACCCCGAAGGTAAGGCCCTGTTACTTTACCAAGTCCATGGAGGGAAATGGAAGATGCCTTCTGATGCACTGTTGTGTAGTCCGGGCTCTGTTCTTGCTGTTTGGCTTCAGTACTGAAGAGATCAGTGGTTGCTCTTTTGTTCTCCAAGCAGTTAGCTGCTTGACACTAACTCTACTTTGAAGATGTTGTTGCTTGTAAAATCAGCTGGCAGACTTTGTGTTGTGCCTGGTTTGTGCTAAATCACTTGGCTCTTGTTTCGTTACCGAGGTTCAGTCGAGTGCAGGCTTCTGCTTCAGGCAGGCCTCACAGAAGTCGGAAAACAGCAGTTCCTGTTATAGAACAGACTGGGGAGATAGCAACTCCTTCTCTCTTTATCTATGGAACAAAATGAGCCATGTAGTGTCATCCCTCATTTTAAGTGGGGTGATATCCTACTCTTTCTAGATGTCCACTGACAGTGTTTGTTCTTCAAATGTTTTTAACACCCATTTTTAAATATTGAGCTATTGATTTTTTAAGCAATCAAAATAAACTCTGATAAATTCTCCTCAGACTTTTTTTTTCATTATTAAACTTAAAATAGTAGGGCCTAAATATGTTTTGGGAATGATGCATGATCGCCACAGCATGCTAAATTTAGATTGTTGACTACTGAGCCTAACCCTACCCCACTAACAACTGTCTACTGATTGTTTGGCATGACAGTCTAGAGTGCAAGCACACTGATGTAAGTGTATGCATCATGCCACATCATTGCACTAGTGCTGTCTTAAAATTGGTTAAAAAATGTATGCTATTGTATTAAGATAATTTCAGGTATTTGATTACAGTACAAAATTTGTTAAGAATTTAATTTGAGTTGTAATGAGAATACATATTTTGATCAGTATTTTAAAGGTACAGGAAACTAAAAGTAGTACATTTGTAAGCAACACAGGAATTAAGAGCAACGGATAACTTTTAAAAAAACTATTTTAACTTTTTTCCTTTTTCCTGGTTCAAATGTTGGATTTTACAACAGGTTGTCAGTGTTTGTTAATAGTCTCTGACATGCAATTTCTGATTCAAAATAGCGGTGCAGGAAGCAGGGGCTCTGTTGTTATTCTTGTAAAGCCTGGCAATGAATATTTGAAAAATGAAATAACACCAGTGTATTTGTTGTCTACAGTGTAGATACAGTGTAGTGTAGGTTTAAGTTACATCTGTACTTTTGGAAACAGCTCGTTGGCATCGTTACATTTATTCTGTGCCTCAGAGCTGGTAAAAGTCAGTGTGTGGGGGTCAGTTTGGTAGGTGGCTGTGCAGTATGTTTGACTTTTCATGCAGGAGACTGGAGTTTGCATTCCATCCTGGAACAACTATCCACTGACTGCAACTAACATCTGATAATGACGAAGGGATGAATTTGTACATAAAAAGACATCAGTGAGTGTAAACTGGAGTTTTACAGATTGGTCCAATGTCAACACTGTTATCTGGCAATAGCAATGCAAAGAGACACAGAGAAGCAAAGAGCTTGTTTTGTCATTCACTGGATTGTTTATCTAGAGTGTGCGATGGTTAAAACTTACTGTTTATGGTTGTGAGATTCCTATGTTACCTTTACAATGTGTATGTACGTATTTGTACATATTTTGCCACAGCAACCTATGCCACTTAGCCATGTTCCTGATATTATTTGCACCTGATAGAAATGTGTCTGAAAGTCTTTGAAAAATGTCAGAACAAACAGTGGTGATGTCTAGGTGTTATTTGTTTCCTGTACCTTTAGATTTGGCATAGTTAATGTTTGTACACATATACACTCACTGAGCACTTTATTAGGAATACCTGTACACCTGCTTATTCATGCAGTTATATAGTCCGCCAATCATGTGGCAGCAGTGCAATGCATTAAGACTTGTTACAGGTCAGGAGCTTCAGTAAATGCTCACATAAAACATCAGAATGGGGAAAAATGTGATCTCAGTGACTTTGACCAGAGCACAGATTGTTGGTGGGCTGGTTTGAGTATCTCTAAAACTGCTGATCTCTTGGGATTATCATGCACAACAGACTCGAGGTCAGAGGAGAATGGCCAGACTGGTTGGAGCTGATAGAAAGGCTAACTCAGATACCAACCCACTCTTTACAAGCATGGTGAGCAAAAAAGTATCTCTGACTGCACAACACATTCAACCTTGAGGCAGATGGACTACAACAGCATGGATGGGTTCCACTCCTGTCATCCAGTAACAGAAATCTGAGGCACCTGGTCTGATGAATCTGGATTTCTTCTGCGGCTCGTAGATGGTAGGGTCAGAATTTGTTGTCAACAGCACAAGTACATAGACCCTACCTGCCTTGTGTTAACAGTCCATGCTGATGGTGGTGCAATGGTAAGGGGAACATTTCCTTGGCACAACTTGGGCCCCTTAATCAATCATGGTTTCAGTGCCACAGCCCATCTGAGTATTGTTGCTGACAATTTACATCCCTTCATAACCACAATTTACCATCTTCTGACGGCCATTTCCAGCAAGGTAATGCTTGAAGTAATGTCACAAAGCAAAAATCATCTCAAACTGGTTACATGAACATGACAGTGAGTTCAGTATGTCAGTGGCCTCTGCATTCACCAGATCTGAATCTATTAGAATACCTTTGGGATTAGAACAGGAGATTGAATGTGCTGCTGACAAATCTGCTGAAATGATGTGATGCAGTCACGTCAACATGGAGCAGAATCTCAAACAATGTTTGAAAAATTTTGTGGACTTGATGCCGTGAAAAAAGTTACAGAGGCCCTACCCAGTATTAATATGTGTTACTAATAAAGTGCTCAATGACTGTAGCACATCTACAGTGTTTAGGTCTGTTCATTCTGACAGTGTATACGTTTGTGTAGAATTACTTTTTGTAGTGTTTCACCCTTAATCCATCAAGACTGTCTGACTACGTCTCTTATACCTTAAAACACGTGTGGGAAATACAAATATTACCTCATCTGTAAAAAACAATTTTCTTTTTTTCACCTTTCTGCACTGACAGAACATCTTGGGATTGAATTTATGGGTATGGATTGTTCCTTTCTCCTAGTTTGCAAATGTAAGACTATAAGCTAAAACCCTCTACTAAACCTAGGTTTTTCTTGTCAGATGAAGGGATCATACAGCCTTGACCATCAGCAGCACAAATAATATGTTCTATATTTCTACACATATTTTAGCAATATCCATCCACATATGACATTTGAAGTCCAAACTACACTACACAGAACACACACACACACACCACACACACACACACACACACACACACACACACACACAATGGCATGTATGTGTCAATATACATGTGTCAGCCACAACATTAAAATCACCTGCTTAATAGTGTGTAGGTCTCCTTCGTGCCACAAAAACAGCTCTGACCTGTCCTGTCCTTAGACATGTTTGATTGGATTGGGGTCTGGGAAGTTTGGATGCCAGGTCAATGTCTTATGCTCCCTGTTGTGTTCCTTGAACCATTTCAGAGCAGTTTTTGTGGTATGATGAGTGCATTGTTCTACTGGGGAGGCTGCTGTCACTGAGGACTGCCTGTGACAATGTTAAGGTGGGAGGTATTGGCCAAAGTAACATCAGATGAATTCCAGGACCCAAGGTTTCCCAGCAGAACATTGTATTGTGATGAGATGATCAATGTTATTCACCTCACCTGTCAGTGGTTTTAATGTTGGGGCTGATCAGTGTATATACATACATACACAGTGTAAATTTTAACATCAAATGTCAAACAGCTGGTGTGATTTTGATTCAGGTAAACAGTCCAAATGCTGCTGATTTATTGAGCACACCATGAAAGCCAGAGAGGCTGTAAATTCCTGGTGCTGTATGTTCAGATCCCTTCAGCTCCCCCTCCCTTCATTTTCTGTTGCAACCAGTGCCCAGCATGAAACAATAGAGCTGCATCACTGTCCTCCTCTATCCATCTCCTGCCATCTGCCTTCCTGGTGTACTGTATGTTTCCAGCTGTTCATTATATCCCTTCTTTCTTATAGCATCTCTATAGCAGTCTCTGCCTCTTTTCATTGCAGAGTCACGTTATATTTGGTAGAATGTGTACAAATGTACCAACACATGTACTGTCAACCTGCCCTAAGCAATGCAAAAGCAAGGGTATCGGTTGTCACCGATCGGTTGAACTGGCCCTACATGATACAGTTATTCTAGGCTCTGTTCCTCCATAAGGAGCTTTTAGGTATACTGTGGAGTTTAGGTGAAATTCATATTAACTATTGAACGTTTCATTTAACAAAATACCATTTGGTATGCAGCAATCTTAGTTGCAAGCAAGCTTAGTATGTGTCTCAACATAAAAATACTATATTAATACTAATATTATCCTGCTAAAATACAGTTAAGAGACAATAAAGAGGGACTGAAACTGAAATATGTACAGGTTTCAAGCTGTGATTAACAACAGAGGACAATGCTAGAAAAGAAAAGTGAAGGGAGACAGGCACAATGGATGTGAGGTCACCCAGAAGAGATCATTTGATATTGAGGTGTCAAACATTATACTGTTTTGAAAGGAATGTATATGTTTCCCTGGCAAGCATATCTAAAGTATTCTATCTAAAGTGTATTCTTTCTGAGTAAGGTGAGGTGTTCCCTTAAGAGAACGCACCACATTGCCAGATATGAGTATTTCTTTTACTGGTGTGCCATCCCTGAATAGACAATTTTCAAGATTGTTAGAGCAATGTAGGAAGCATGGTGGCCTGGATTTAGTGTATTGCATGTTAGAGCCATTTATCTCTGATTGCTGACTAGAGCCCTGTCCATACAGCATTTACAAGGCCAACACCAGAGTTGATTTCAGAATTAAAAATATCTGATGTCAGAATATTGGCATATTTTTTTTTTTTTAGAACATACGGACACAGCTTAAACAAACATTTTGACAAGGAACCCCCCAAATTTTTATTTATTTATTTTTAAACTATTGACCAATATACATAAAGGAGACACTGTTTCTAAATTATCTCAAACATTTCTTGTCACTAATTGGTATATATACACTGACCATGTATTGGTTGGGCTCTCAGTCAGAGCATGTGAACAGAATACATTTTCTGATCATTATATGAATTAAATGAATACTGCTTTTGAGAACAACTAAGAGAACAACTAGGAGGTATAAGAAAGGTCAAATCTGTGAAAACAATCCTGACGTCAAGAGACTGTCAAGAGTTGAGATACAGTGTAGGAAGTACAGGATCCAGTGTTTTTAGAGCTTGACTCATCTCACTAAATCACTAAATCACTGGAGTACCACTTTAAGAACAAGCCTAAGTAACCATAGACAGTCATAATGACTACGTTTGGTCAGAGGGGGCCACTGTGTCTTCCAGTTCAGAATGTTTGATTTCTATCATATCCACAGTAGCAAACCTCCAATACAACAGTGCATTTGGACTGTTGGGTTTTTTTTTTTTTTTTTTTGTGTTTTTTTTTTTTTTTTTTTACAAATGTAAAACCTTTTAGCAGAGCCCTTTCTTATTGTTTGGACTTATGGTTGGAATGGTCTTTATACATGTTTTGTGTGTGTCTGTGTGTTGTAGACCAAGTTTAAGAGTGGACTGTCCTCTTTTTCAGAAGCTGAGGAGCTGTATCAGAAACGTATTTTAACAATAACAGGAATCTGCATTGCACTCCTAGTCGTTGGAATCATGTGTGTGGTTGCCTACTGCAAAACAAAGTAATTCATGTCACATTTTTATGTTTAATTTATAACTTAAAGGTACATCCCCTGATTTTATTATAGTGCATAATAGTGCCCCCAAATCCCCAAATTGCCTATACTGTGAACTGTGTTGTGTTTCAAAAATATCAATAGATTGTCAAGTAAGCAAAACTTTGTTGAACAGCACCTTTCAAAAGCTGGGTTACAAAGAAAAGACAACTAAAGCATGTGTGGGAAACATTTGGATCAAACAACAAATCAGGGCAAAGAGGAATTGATAACACACCTTTAAGAAAAACTACCTATTAGGATTTGATTTTAAATACTCAGCACAGTTTGCTGACCTGATCCCCAGAGGGAGCAAGGAAAGCTTGAAATGGAAACAAGAGGGAGACTTTGTTCTGACCAACTGTGAAGCCTAACAAGAACTTGTAGTGAAGTGTAGTGAAGCCAACACTGGGTTATGTGACTTTTTTAGTCATATAACTCAGTATATGACTCAGTAGAGTTAATAACTGCTCAGCAGAACTTTGAACTGATTGCAATTTGTGCCAGAGCTTCTTACCTTAAACATTAATACACAATGTTACAACAGTCAAGACAAGATAAATTTTGGAATAATTAGATGGGAAATGCTTTGGCAATGTTTATAATCAGAAAGTACAGGACTCAGTGACTGAACTAATTTGTTTGTCAGAGTTTATCTAGGTATCACAAATGACCAGAGGTTTCTGGAAACCAACTTTGAGTCAGTAGCCAGGTGGCCACATTTCAAAAACTTGACAGAGGGCAAAGACTGTAGGGAAATAAGTGCAGAATGCCGTGAGACATCCATCCACTGATCTCCTCATGTAAAATTGCTGGATATCATCTGCATGGAAATGACCAGAGATATAACCAAACCAAAGGAGTTGAAAGAAATTTGGGGAATTGGTGGTGCTATTGGACACGATACCAATATTGCGTTTTATACAAGTTTATTTTGTACTGACCTCAATACATAAAAAAAAATATTACCATTACTACAGTCAAGCTATAATAACATTAGATGAAATCTGGGGTAAATGTATCCCTTTTGGACAGATGTGCTGTCCACTTGTGATATGGCCTGCCTCACAGTCTAGTTTGTTTCTTCGCATACAGGAAGCAGAGGAAGAAGCTCCATGACCGACTAAGGCAGAGCCTGAGGAATAAGAGGAACAACAATACCAATACTGGTATTGGCACCAACCGGGCAAGCTCAACCAGAGGACGTCAGATTTCTAACTTGCCTCTTCAAGATTTACAGCTTAATGTATGTTGTTTCTCACTATAAAATAAAAGGCATCAAAATCTGTTGAATCTCTACATTCACATCAGTTATCAATCTGTTTTTCTGGTCCTTTTTTATAGCAATGTAATGGGATGGCTATACAGCATGCAGCTGAGAAGGACACAGAAACAACCTTCTCCACAGGCAAATATGCCTTATCTGCACAGGAAGCCACAACACTTACCCAGATCTCCACCCAAAGGTAAGGAAGGAATTCAATTATATTTAGTCAGTTTGTTAAATTTGGTTTGGTTTTCAATTAGAAGTTTGCCCAGCTCAGGGAAAGTGATGTGGGGATCCAAAACTAAAGTAGCTTCAGTTGTTTCTGGTGCAGGTTCAGAGTTTAATTTGTAAAGAACAGTGTTCAGCACAGAGGTGTCTCTGGTGGTGAGTAGAGCTCAGAATAGACTTGTACCACTGGCAAATGGTATATATGCAACCTCACAGCTTTGCACCTTCTAAATATGAGTTTATTTATGTGTTTATGTGTTACAAAGGGCTGATGGTGAGTTTTGGGTCATAGAAGCATGCTTTCCTCTTTCCAATACAGTTTACTCAAGTGAAGGTTATGTTGTTGATGATCTCCTCTGGGATGTTGAGTTTTCCTTCACTGATTTTTGAGCAGGTCTTCTGGGTCCTTGTCATTGGTCTCCTGAATGCCCTTGAAGATCAGGTTCTCACTCACCAATCTAGCTTGCCTCCAATAGCCTCTAGAGGTTGTCTGCTTCATATTTAGACACCATAGCTTTTTAAGTCCAGGCTGTTTTTAGGTGTTTTGAGTTTCTCATTAATCAGCAAAATAGTGTTAAAGCAAGATAGTGGTCAATTTGTGTTAAGTCCAGGCAGAGCTGTTTCTGGAAATTTTGATGCCTTAGTGAGATATTCCATAGACTCCCCTGAGGACCTGATCTTTTCACTATAATATTTTATGACAATTAAAGTAATTTTTATAATACTTCATTATTTCAAATGTAATTCTATTCAGCTTCACTCAACTTTTGTTCTGTGTCTTGCCATCAACATCGTATGTCCATTAGTATCTGGTGAGACCCCCCTGGAAAACACGAGTCCATAGGTCATCTGTGCAGCAGCTTATTATGACCCATAGTTAGGTTTTGTTGTTAAGCATAGTAATTATGATGGAAACAATGTAGATAATATAGTATAAAGAGCAACATCCAAGTCCATGTTAGGAGGATATTGAGGGTTGATGGTTGGTTAAACAAAACACAGGACACAGGAGACTACTGTTTGGTTTCTGTCTGAACCCAGTAGTCATTGATGTTTCACTCTAGCAGAGTGAATTATTGCACAATATACAACAGTATATAAACAATATAACAACAAGACCATAGCTGTATTGAGTGCTGGAATCCAGTCAAGTCTGTGTGTGTGTTTGTGTGTGAGAGACTTTCTGATGGTGTAGTGGGTGTGAGTATATTCAAGAGTCTAGCTGGCTCTGGGAAAAAGCTTGTATGGAGGCTGTTAGACCTGCACTGTATGCTCTGCACACTTTCTATGGTGCCCTTGTAGAGTGTTGTGAGGATAGGAAGGGAGAGGTTTTCTCTCTTCATCTGGATTATTTTCACAGCCCTGCTGGGCTTTCTTAACCAGGGAACTGTGATGTGCAACCCCAAGACCTTCCTTAAACACAGGGTGCCCTTGCTCCTGACTGACTCCACAGTGATGCTGCTGATGTAGAGTGGGGTGTGTCTCTTCCTCTCTGTAGTGTTGTGCCCTCCACAAACTCGATTATGTAGTTTGTGCTATATTTGGCATCAGATGCAGAGTGTGGTGACAGCTGAGCTGAAGTCTATGGAGAGTTTTCAGACATAACAGTCCTCATGTTCCAGATGTGCCATGTGACTCAGTTGAAGTGCTGATGATATGGCATTGTCAGTGCAGCAGTTAGTGGTCCTTGACCAGTCTCTTCAAGTCAACTTCATCATGAAGGGATGGAGTGCTACATTGTGGTAATCCTTAAGGGATGACCCCAGCAACTTCTTTGGCACTGGTATGACAATGGTGGCTTTGAAATATAAGGGGATGATAGTTTTGCTCAGCGAGGTGTTAAGGATGTCTGTGAGGATGTGTGTTGGTTGGTCTGCACTAGGGCTGTCACTTTTTATTTGAAATTCAAACCTTTTTTTGAACTTTGGGTGAAAAGTTCATATTCGAGCTGACCTGTTTGAAATCTAGGCTGCAGTCTCTATAAGCACATCAGACCATGTGAAGTAGTTTGCTTGTGATCCAGGAGAGGGCACGCTATCAGCTTGACCTATTGCATGCCGTATTGACCTATCAGTAAACTAAGCAAATGGTAATGCAGTGTTGTTTTGTTATGAAAATGGAGGACAGTAGCGAGCAGAGCTGTCCTGAGCGCCCAATCATGACACCAATATAGTGTTATAGCATAGCCAGTCAGTATTTTTCATTTCAAAAACACATGTACATCACTACTGAGCCATGGCTTTTGGATGATTTGTGCAGTGGTCTTTGTGATAGTGACATCATCTGTCCAGTTATGTATCCACAGACTTTGATGTATTGGCCTTCTTTAATACCTTCCAGTCCATTCATTCAAAACAGTCCTGGAGTGCTGAAATGCTTTGCCCTGTCCAGACAATGATCTGCTTCACAGATGGTTTGGTAGAAAGTAGAAAGAAAGTAGAAAAGAAGCCCAGAATAACAGCTAACGACTTACAGGAATCATTGGCACAAGGCCATCTATGAGAGAAAAATGGAGAGGGGGCTTCCAGGAAATATGTATTCTGTATTTGCATTCTTTCATGTCAGACATCAACAACAGCTTCTTCTTCTTCCTCTCCTTCTCCTTCTGCTCTTGAAGTGGACGGCTGACCAGTTACATGAATTAAATGTTTGCTATGTCAGAACTTATTCAGAAAAGGTGTTTCCATCTCCCTTTAAGCATGTCAACTGTTTTTCAAAGGAGGCAAATTATTATTCAATCACATCGAATCACATGGTTCAATAAAGAATCATAGAGGAATTAAAACTTTCTGCTAATAGTTCCCTCTGGACCATCTGTTATACCAATTCTCCTGTGGTATCTTCATCCACAGCACCAGGTAACCAGGGCAACAACATCATTATCTTATTGACAAGTCTGGCCAAAATGCTGCCGTACATTTAATTAAAATACAGGTAGAGGTATTATTGTGATAAGCAACATAATGTGATAGAGACTGTTTGGGCTAATTGTCTAGCAGTGTTCCCAGAAAGTGTTAATTGAAGCTGAATTTACAACAAAAATTGTAAATTCATTTATGGATCATTACTAAAATCACATATATTGCAATATAAAAATTAAGCAGGCAACTATTTCAGCAGCAATTATTTTTTGCATGTAAAACAGTCGGATCTAAGTGATCTGAATTTAAAAAATATTTTCACAAAGAAATTGTAAATAGATACAACACACAGTGGTGATTATATGATTAACTGCTGCATGAGTAAATCAGACTTTGAATTCATGGAGACTGTGAGCAAAACTGGCTTGGGTACACAAATTTGAACCACATTATATTTATGTCATGTAGGTCTAGAGGACTGTCTGAAACCTGTCCCATGTAAACGACCCCCTCCCTGTCTCTGCAGCTGGAGTAATGACTGGAGCAACAGTGTTCTGTCTGACACTGAGTCTGTCTCGGTGATGTCACTGGTGGAGAAGAGCCAGAGTGCTTCACAGGGCAGCCGGGGTCGTCTGAATGCTACTGGTGGCACCAGAGACTTAAGTGCTTGCTCAAAGATGTGCCGAGACACACTCACCTCTGACAGCGACATGCCTTAAAATACAAGGTAATTAAATGATTAATTTTAACTTTGCATCACAAACAAAGGACTAAGAAGTACATGTAAACTAACAATAACATGACAAAGACTTTCAGAAGACACACATACAGCAGTTAAAATTAATATAACCTAAAATATGCATTTCTTAAATCACCCATAACAACAGTTAATATGTAAGCTTAATATTTAATTATTTAAAGTGCCACAGTTTTCTGATTTACAGTTTATTTTTCACCAGCTACTGGGGTCTAAACATTATTATGAATGAATGAGGGAATGAACAAATGAGCAAATAATCAGATAAAGTGTTTATAAACAATCTGTTCAGAAAATTAAAATGAAATGAATATACCCTTCTGGAGGTATATCCAGCAGAGCCTGCCCTCCAGAAATTCCCCCAATTCAGATAAATCTCAGTTCCTCAAAACTCAGTATCTCAATTGTCAAACAGGATCCTCCGCACATCTATAATAGACCCAGAAGGGCAGAATATCATTCCTAATGTCACAATCAACAATACTAACTTAACTCTTGCTAATAGACATGGAACAAAAACCAACAATTCCTTCATCTGTCATTAATTTTTCACTATATTCATTGTCTTGTCTGATTTTTCAGATGCCACAATAGTGGGACAAATCAAATAATACCAGTAGCTCTTGCACTACCACTCTCACCACTTTTTTTTTTCTCAAAATAAATTACATCAATAAAAACTAATTGGAGTTGGGAGTTAGCAAACCTTCAGTCGAAGCTGTATTGGAGGTGTGTGTTAGAGCTACGTTGACTTGTAAAAAACATTTAAAATTTTTGAAGGTATGGCCAAATGCGAAGTTCAACTTAAGCTTCAACTTCTACCAATATCTTTTCAAAGGAAATATCTTTTTAAAATATATAATAAGCCTTCTTGTAATCACATTTATATAGGTAGTAGTCCATTCTGATAAATATTTCCTGCCTGACAGAATGAACTACCCTGCTTTTAACTACATCAGCTTTGGACCACAGAAAGGGAATGCTGCAGTCTTTAGCATAAATGCGATAGCGTCATGAATCTGACACTAAACATAAAATCAATAAACCTCAGTCTCTTGCTTACATGCCCTTTGAACAAGTATTTTTTTGTGTGTGGAAGATGAAGGCTTAGTCATTTGGTCAGTGACGCCCACTCATTGCCACCATGGATGCTCTCCCTAGTGCTGTGTCTCAAATAGGATACTTCAGTTAGTACACTGACATGCAATACACAGTGTGCACAGTATACTCACTGGCGTAATGCTTGAATTTTGACAGGGTAGTGTTGCCTCAAATCAAACACAGCCACTGTGCACTTACTGGAAATGACAAATGCAACATGTGACTGAGATTGTCACAAAATGATGCTGACTTGTGGACTGGGATCTATGAAAACACTAAAGTGTCCAACAAGACAAATACATAACTAGTAAATACTGTATATCTAGTATAAGGTCACCGTAGTCTGAAACCATACATGAGCACTTCTGTGCCTTATGGGTTTGCCCACCTCTTCAACACTTCTAGATGAAGTATAGGTTGATAGGTTGGATTGCTCCACCCCCACTGTCTCCAACCTTGCACCTATTAGGCAATGTCTCGCAACTAAAAATCACCATCACAGTAAAAAGGATCAGGGTTACTGTGCTTATAGATAAATGTAAATAAAACATTGTTCCACTGGAAAATATGCTCATGATTATATCTCATTGGAAACAATTAGATATATAATAACAGATCTGAACAGTTTATGGCTTCCTTTTATTTTCCCTGTTAACCAGAACTATGAAACTGAACACATCCAGTCATCAGTTTAAATAACAATGAAGAGTGACTTGGGTGACACAGTGGTTCAGTGGATAGCACTGTCACCTCACTAAAAAACGGCTTTGTGGAGTTTCCATGTTCCCCCCCTGTACCTGTGTGGGTTTCCTCTGGGCACAAAGACATCCAGGTTATATTACTGGCAACCTGTCCAGGTTGTACACTGTCTCTTGCCCGCTGTCAGCTGAGATTGGCTCCAGCCCCCCCGTGATCATCAAATGATAAGTGGTACAGGTAATGAATGGATGAACACTAACTCTGGCCAACACCAATAATTATCGCTCTTCTTGTGTTGCTCCCCCTAATGACTTTTTCAAACATTTTTGTTCTATTTTTTTTTTTTAAATAATCCTTATATTTCTGTCCCCATTTCAAAATGTATTCATTTCTGTGTGACTTTAGTTAATAAAGTAGTTCCTTATTTGGTATTTTACATAATAGCCCATTTTATTTATTTATTTATTTCATTCATTCACTAAATTAATTTCATTTTCCTTTTAATTTATATTTTACACAAAGTGCCCCTACACAAGAATTGCCTATGGCTGCTTTCTTTAGTTGTATTCATATTTTGATAATGGACAGCAATCATGAATGCACTCTCCACCTCACTAAATCTTGTTTTGTAGTGTTTTTCAATGCACGGTTTTCTTCTTCAGAAACCTTTAGAGACATCTGTGTCCAGCTCTGTGCTCTCAATCCACTCTTCTACATCCAGCCTGATTTTTTAACATCTCTTTTGTCTTTCTTCAGGTCACTGTCTTTAGCCCACTGGTATATCTCTCCAGTTTTACCAAAATAGTCATTATCTGATAGTACTCGCAGGGAACACAGCTATGTTGTTTAGGAGAGAAAAAAGAGACCCAACTCTGTTGCCATCTAATGTATAGGCAGTCTCAGAGCATTTATGTAGTTGATTAATCTAATAACATCTATAATGCGCTCCAAGACTGCTTCTGTGCATTTGTTGTCTGTGAGGGAAAAGCTTTGAAGAAAAGCCTCAACACAACCTTTATGCATGTTGCTGTTCTCATGCACTTTCAGTGTCTGGTAACAATGCTTCCAGTCTACTGTTCGCTAGTCTAGACAGCAGCGTTGTGTTGATCCTATCTTCATGACTGAAGGGAAATTTTTGAAAACTATCAATTTCAGTGGAGTGTGGCTGGACTCTCTTCTTCTCCAGAGTGGAGAGGCAGGGGGCAGGAGAGTTGTGAGTACCGCTGTGTTGGAGTTGGGAACGAGAGGGTTGCGTATTTGCTACTTAAAGTTAATGAGGGGAAAGCCCGGGCTGTTGTGTGTGCTTATACACCAAACAACAGCTCGGAGTACCCAGTCTGCTTGGAGTCTCTGGATGGTGTCCTGGAAAGGGTTCCACCTGGGGACTATAGTTCTGCTGGGGGACTTCAATGCTGACGTGGGTAATAATAGAGAGACCTGGAGGGGCGTGACTGGGCCTCCATGATCTAAACTGAGCGGTGCCTTGTTACTGGATTTCCATGCTAATCATGGATTGGCCATAACATGTTTGACCATAAGTGGTTCCCAAGTGTACTTGGTACCAGAACACTGTAGACCTTAAACACAGGACATTGTGTTGTGGAAGTTAGAAGTACACAGCTAGGCAGTGGATACATAGAGACCACCTAGAACCTAGTTAGTCAGTCTCTCTACTAGTGCTCCAACACTGGAGTGGTGGTAGGCAATGAAGAAGTAACTATGAGGATGTTAAGCAGCACCATAAAAGTTGTTCATATGACTGACCATGAAAATTGCCCTGTCCTCTACTTCCCATCATTCTCCTGCCATTTATGGAGCTGTGGTGCACCAACAAGTCAAGCTGGTAGTGAGAAGCAGATGATGTCTATGAGAGATGAATGTTGATGTAATTCCTCATTTGGGAGCCAAAACATGCAGAGTAGACTGAGGCCAAAAGTCCAGAACTGCACAAAGACAGAAAAAAGCTCAAAATAAGTTGATGATGTAGTGCTTTATGCACAGCAATTAAGAAATGTACTCCAGACACTTGTTTATATACAAAAACAGGGAAACACTGTTCAATGGAATTCAGATGGCATATGAGAATATAGGTGGTGGAGATCCTGTAATGAACATCAATACCTTTATAGCTTGTGTAAATTTCAGCAGACTCACTCCAGAAAACCTTTTTCTCTTTGGACTCACATATGACAAGTCATTTGGACATGCCCCAGTATAAATGCCACAAATTAATTGTCCAACAACAATAAATATTTATCATTGCATTAATTCAGATAATTACATACAGACGGGAAAAGAATAGATGCATTCTACTCAAAAGTAGCAAGAGTGTTGACTCCAAATAGAAGCTATAGCCCACCTGTGTCCAGTGTGCGACACTGTGCGCCAGTTTGAGGGTCTGGTAACATGACACAAAAACAGCAGTGTTCCCCTCCATTGTCTTGTTTATTTCAAATGACCTTATACTACTTGAAAACATTATTGCATGACCTCTGTAGATGTGTGTTTGTAATATACTGGATGTAAGAGTATGCTTTTTCTGCCATGGAAAGTTAAAATGTGTTAAAGTAGTTTCATACAGTCATTAATACATTTAATAATACATTCTTACCTTTACTTGTAGTAGTTTCAGTTGGAGTGTGGCAGTGGTGTGTGTGTGTGTGTGGTGTGTTGGGGATCACCAGAGATTCCAAAATCTCTGGTGATGAAGTCACTGAAGCGATGCATGTGTATTGGCCATGTGATAGACTGGCAGCTGTTTTACGTTGTGTCTTGCCTCTCTCCCAGTGTATGCTTCAAAAGGATAAGCACGTTGGAGAATAGGTGAATGACTTATTGTCCATAGCAGCTCTGACAATTGTGTATACTTTTTTGTGATGTGGTACATAAACATTGCACATGAACATGTTTTAAGCAAAATGTTTGAGAAGTGCTTCTGTTGTAATTGTGTTTCTGTTGTAGGTTTGTATCTGCAATGACATCCTCAACTCCACTGTCTCCAGAGTCCAGGACTACTCCTGCAACTCCAGGGTCTCCTCCATCAGAGATGTCAGCCCCCCTCTCCAGCCTGGCCATCTCTGTCCCGTCAGTGGCTTTAAGCCCCTCTGGTGAGGAGGAGTGCCCTCTGCTGTTGTCGAACACCCGTCAGCTACATAAATCCTCCATCCGAGATGAACAGAAGAGGAGCTCTGCCCACTACAACCACGGTCATGTGGCACATAGCTTACCACCCAGCCCACTGTTTACTATGGAGAATGTTAACTACCAAGTCATAGGTGACCATGACACCACAGCTGCCAGCCAGGAGATCTCAGCATCACCTGGAAAGATAATTCATACAAACAACAACATCAGTAACTGCAGCACCAAAAGAGCAGTAATCACCAATGATCATGTGCCTCATAATGTGGTATCCAGTGGTGACAGCATGCTAGTGAGTGAAACAGAGGAGCCTAAGGGGGAACACACAGCTTTCCTTCTCACAGATAGCACTACAGCCCTGTTGCTCAGGGCTATGGACAGCAGCAGGACTAACCCAGCATCATCAGATGATGACATGCAAGTCAAATCATCCAGTTCCACCACCTAACAAGATCCAGTTGCTGTGTAAGTAAAAGAATCCTTTATGGTGAGAAAAAGATGAAATAATCACTATTAAACCTTTATTTTCTATAAATTATTTGCCGTGTAAAGACTTTTAAAGATAAATAAAAATGAAACTTTTATTTTAGTGATGTAGTGAATAAGAGTTTTATATTAAAAAAAATACAAATGTGTTCATGTCTTGTAGGTAAAGTGCCATACACTAGTATGAAGCAACGGTTCACAGTATATTTCAGTGCAGAAAAATATCAATGGTGCCTTTCTGTTTGGTATGCTTAAGAGAACTGCAACATTGCATACTGGGCCGTATATTCATCATCTTAATCTTCCAGTTAACGATCAAATAATAACATGCTGGCTGCCTTTAACGTCCTGAAGTTGTAACTGCCACTGACATGGCAGTTTGGAATTAAATCTTATGTGTTCAAGGTGCATGCTATGTCCTTAAATGCTGTGATGGAACACTGAGCAGTTGATGTGGTTTCCTCTGTAGCCATTTGACCTGACGGGTCATTTATCTGATGACCTGTGTACTGATTCTGGGCTTCAAAAACACCTGGACCTGGACTGATCTTTATGAATAAATGATGAATCAACTCATTACCTGCAGTTGATGAGAGATGTTAGAGATCATAATGTTTTTTTCATCTCTGGACTGCTATGCTATAGATAACCATCTAATCTGGTATCCTACTGGTGAAAGAATATTATGACTGTTAGGAAAAGTGCAGTCAGTAAAGTCTGGCTCTTTAGTGTTACTATTAATGTCACTTATGGGCTTAATGTAATCCCATAGATGAAAAAATTGTTGAGATTTGATCTGCATTTCACGTTTACAGTTTCAGTGTTAAAGGGG